>NC_085086.1:9122935-9157935 GCF_963422355.1 Corticium candelabrum | reverse complement strand
GTCTGTCTGTCTGTCTGTCTGTCTGTCTGTCTGTCTGTCTGTCTGTCTGTCTGCCTGTCTGTCTGTCTGTCTATCTGTGTGTGTGTGTGTGTGTGTGTGTGTGTGTGTGTGTGTGTGTGTGTGTGCGTGTGTGTGTGTGTAGTTATCGAAAACTCTTTCATGCAAGTAGGCACCATGCAATTTTAAGTTAACGTATAGAGCTTACAGTGGTGGGCCTTTTAGTAGATTGACGATGTCGCAGTTTCACAGACACTCTTCTACTAGACCTTCTCTGTATAAAACAACAATTGACACAACTGTTTAAAATTTAATTAATATTAATTAATTAATTAATTAATATTAAATAATTAACTCAGAGACACTACAATAATTTGGAGTATGCGCAGATTCTATTAGCTTTCAATCCGCGTCGGGCTGTACACAGTTTCCTACAGATAAGAGATGCAGAGACAGACATGCGAACTGCACTAACCCTTTGAAGTGGACGTCCTCGCAGTTTCGGTTCTTGGTCTGCGCTTTCTTCTTGTTTTTCAGCGCCTTCTTGTTTTGCAGTGGTTTCTTCTTGTTTTTCAGAGTTTGCTTCGTCTGTTTCTGGTTTCTTCTTCAGCTCGTCTGGAATCTCTTCGTAGATTCCGTCTGCTTCATCTCCTTCAGCTGCTGCTTTCGCGTCTTCCTGCCAAATAACAATAATTAACAAATATGAAACGCTTTTAATTAATTAATTTCTTGTAACAAGTTAGAAAAACTGCATGCATGCACAACAACTATAGATAGCTATATATACACAGCTAGTCTACATTCTGAGCATGAATGCTTCAACGAGTAGATCAATCCCTTCCAACGCTTTAGGTCTAACTAGCAGACAAGCCTTGCAAGGCGCATGTTTGTCAGACAAAGAGAAAGACAATAACTAAACAGACAAAACCCAGGGAGACACAACGATGAAACAAGGGAAATCTGGACAAGTAGACCGGTACTGCTTGGTGAAAACATATAGACACAAGAAACTGCGAACTACTATACGAAGGGCAACCACAAGCAAGAAACATCCAACACTGACTGTCAGAATACAATCTAGAGCTAAACATGCGTGCAGGCACGTGCCAACACAAGCACCTTACCATTTCTTGCTCCTTCATTTTCTGTTTAACTGCTTTTCTTGTCTCTTCATCTTTCTTCTGTTCACGTATAAAACGAGTACGTTAGACAATAAAACCAACAGTTATCCATGCACTCAAATCTGCCCGATAGTTTCTATACAAATCAAAACAGAAACGACTGAACGTCTGATACACAAGAAGTGAGGGTGGAAACAGTCGTGAAATGTAGAATTTTGCTGTACATTGCCACAGTCACCTTGCTTTGTTGCAGACTACAATCTTTACTCGCATGCATACCAATGGTATATTTATATCCTAAGGTAACGGTTAGAGTTGTGAGAGTTTTCTAGAGTTGTGACTGTTTCTTAGAGTTGTGAGGGTTAGAGTTATAGAGTTGTGGAAGTTAGCTCTCATAACTGTAGCCCTTAAGTGCTAGAGTTTTGAATGTTAGGGTTAGAGTTGTGAGGGTTAGGGCTACAGTTGTGAGTGTTAGCCTTCAGAACTCTAACCCTAATCTTCGAATCTAACCCTAACCTTCACAACTCTAACTCTAACCTTCACAACTCTAACTCTAACCCTCACAACTCTAGCCTTATTAGCCCTCACAAATTTAACTCTAACCCTCACAACTCTAACCCTAACAATGAGTTCTCTAGCCTTAACCCTCACAACTCCACCCCTAACCCTCACAACTCCACCCCTAACCCTCACAACTCCACCCCTAACCCTCACAACTCTAGCCCTAACTCTCAGAACTATAACCCTAACTCTCACACAACTCTAACTCTATAACCATCACAAATCTCACTATGACCCTCACAACTGCCCCAACTCTCACTACTCTAACCCTAACTCTCACAACTCTAACCCTCACAACTCTAACTATAACCATCACAACTCTAACCATAACCCTCACAACTCCCACCCTAACGTTCACAACTCTAATTCTAACCCTCACAACTATAACTCTAACCATCACAACTCTGACCATAACCCTCACAGCTCCCACCCTAACGTTCAAAACTCTAACTCTAATTAACCCTCACGACTCTGACCTCAACACTCACTACTCTAACCCTAATAGCCCTCTCAGCTCTAACCCTAACCCTCACAACTCTAACCCTAACCCTCACAACTCTGACCCTCACCCTCACAACTCTAACTCTAACCCTCACAACTCTAACTCTAATCCTAACCCTCACAACGATAACTCTAACTAACTCTCACAACTCTAACCATAACCCTCACAACCCTCAAGCCTAACCTTCACAAATCTGACCGTCACAACTAACTCTAGCCATACAGTTAGAGTTGTGAGGCTTATGGCAAACATGGTAAACGTTATACAGAACCGTTGATAATAATGTATTTCGTCTGTTTACTATAAACAGTTCTTTCCCCTCTCTGTCTATTAATAAGTACACAACTGACTGATTGAAACCCATTCTGTAAGCTTAGAAGTCCAGAAGTAATTTATCTCTTACTTGAAACACATCAAAGGCAATCTGAAACGCCTGTGCAACAGTCAGGGTAATGGTGCTTGCCTAGAGAAAAAACAAATACCACAAAATTAGACCACAGTCCAGAACACTTATATAGTATGGACATATGTATGCTCATTGATTTCAAACCTCGCGCTTCGAGTTGCACTGAAATACATGGAGGAGGAGCTTCTTGGTCGTTTTGTCACGAGCAATGAAGCAAAAGAGTCTCTTCCGTATGCGATCAATCATGGTCCAAGATATCCTGTAGATGTGCACGAACGCCATTGGATGGCTCTAAGCAAAAATTATTTAAATTTTTATATATCCGGATAATATATGCAAACTCGTCTAATTAATCTCAGATAATCTGATGTGTATCAGCAACATGGAAAAGCAACCATTAGAAGTAGCAATTGCTTCATAACTCTAGCTGCCACAGAGTGCATTATGCATACAATCGTATATGATAGATGTCATTTACACATAACTCATGACATGTACAATTATTAGCCAGGTTGCCAACCAGCTTTAGTAGTTGCCAACACGTACTGTGAAATCTCATGTTTTGAACACGATTTCTTAGCTTACTTTACAACTGCTAGATGTATTCATATCGGCAGCAGCAGTTTCAACTTTTTGTTTACTTACTTGTGTGTGTGTGTGTGTGTGTGTGTGTGTGTGTGTGTGTGTGTGTGTGTGCAGGGCATAATTTATCCGGTATCGCATCGCAGTTTGCGAATCAATTTTTGTGTGTTGGAAACAAAGTCAGCAACGTGTCGCACAAACTGCGATGCGGAATCAGAATGCCCATCCAAGTACAGTAGGAGTCTAACTAAAACCCTCATATGGTGCATCCTTGCATAGCAAAGTGGCGAGAAGATACTATATATAATATACTATTATATCTTTATTCAATTATGAACCATCTGTACTTGAGTGGTCATGCTGTGCAATACATAAAGCACATTAGCAAAACACATGCTAAAACTATCACCTCATTAGCAGAGGGATGGGCAACAGAAACAGAAACTTTAAACAAGATAGCTATTGAGACTTCCACTGTAACGATGTAACAAGGTAACAAAAGGAACAAAAGTAAGTAACAGTGTAGTCAATGTACTTGCACTTTTATATCGTAGCTAATGTAGAAGGTCACTACCAACTAAAATAACAAACAATCATGCAATGTGTAGTTGCATGGGACCTTTCCAATGTAACGGTCAACACAAACAGCACTGTCACAGAAACACGGGAAATTTGGCAATTCAACCGTCTAGCTACATTGTCATGTCATCTGCAAGGTCATTCCGCTGACTTGCCTTTCGCCATTACTGACTTAGGCTCGGTTCATCGTATCCTTGAAAATTTGAAGACTGACAACCCTGAAGTGCCATCAGAGCTGTCGCAGTTTATTGCAGCCGCAGAGAAAGATGACCAGCTGCATTTTCAAAACATAAAGCTGTCAGGCGTACAGCCAAACGTACTTAGTGCATTCATGATGTGGAGATCACTTTACACCGAAGCTATTGGGAAATGCATTCACAATCGTTTTGATGATTTACAACAGGGATTTTTAGAGCTGTTTGTCTCCTTGACACAAATCTGTGGCCGACTGACCGAGATGATCTTGCAGCCTTTGGTGTAGCTGATGTGTCTCTTGTTGTAGAGCACTTCCGTTGTCTTCTACTAAAGAACAACGTATTGCAGGATGGGGTAATGACAGACTGGACCTTCTTCAAGATGTACTGGATCGATAACTTGCGACACCATCCAAATAATACTGTATGGTTACTGCTTCTGTCTCAGTACAAAGAGAAATTTCCAAACTTTGTGTAATTGGTGTGCATACTGCTGGTGTTTCCAGTCAGCAATGTCATAGTGGAGCGTGGTTTCAGTGCTATGAGGAGGACAAAAAGTGACTGGCGGTTAAGTCTTAGTGAAGATACCTTAGATCACTTGATGAGGATTAGCGTTGATGGTCCGCCATTGGCACAGTTTGACCCTACACTTGCAGTCTAACGGTTCTTCAGCACTCCAAAAAGGCCACAGGCTCAGCCATACAGTTTAAAAACCAAAAGTTAATGAATAGCATATTTTGCTTCTAAAATTTGCACGGGCAGGGTGCCGCTGGGTACTATTCAAGTAACTTTGTTTCCATTTAGCTAAAGGGAATTGTGTTATATTAACAAATTTAATAGTATCATCACTATTCACAGTTTAGCACTGACTGTGAACTTACGCCTGTAGACTAGAAAAGCATGAACTGCCTGGGTATTTAATTAATTAATTAATTGCTTTGTTTTGCAAAAATATGGTTGCGACGCAATTTTGTAATACTGCTACTCAATTTGCAATTTGTGTAGCAATACCGCTAAGCAAAAAAAGAAAAAGTAAATTATGCCCTGGTGTGTGTGTGTGTGTGAGTGTGTGTGTGTGTGTTTGTGTGTGTGTGTGTGTGTGTGTGTGTGTGTGTGTGTGTGTGTGTGTGTGTGTGTGTGTGTGTGTGTGTGTGTGTGTGTGTGTGTACAGACCATTAGACATTGCTGTATTGATCCTCCACATGCAAGTGTGTTTACCAAAACATCAGGCAATGCAACATGCTAAGTGATCCCTCAAAAAATTGAATTTTTCAAGTCATGCCCTCCAAATTCTAAGGCAAGGCATTAATTGTCATTATGCAACTATCAGAGCCGTCTATGTATGCACGTGTACGGCTCCCGCATATTAGCCTCGCGTACCCAGACCTTGCCACCGCGTCAAACTTCTGGGAAAGTTGAGATGTGAGTGTACGCGAGAGCCTTACTTGGTCAAAGTCTTCACCTTTAATTTTCAGACCGTTAGCAGTCACAACGAGCGTCTCTTTCTGAATGTTTTTCTTTTGCTGCACGCAAAGGAAAAGAGACAAACCGTTGAGACGCATAAACCAACTGCGAAAAATACTGAAAAAATTGCGGCTCCTACCATCAACCGATGGATGATCTCCGCGGAGTTCTGCCGGCCTGTTGGCTCGGTCACCTCGCTGTACCCCAAATACTATCAAAAGAAAAAGCATTAGAAGAGACAAAGGCCGGAGTTGTAGCGCACTTTAGAGTGTAGTCTCGGAGCTTAGCAGTACGCGTGGCGAATGCGAGAGACCCTAATGCGCTACAAATTCGGCAGACAATGTAGGCGTGGATTATTTATAAATGCACGCCCAAAAGGTGTGGCTAATTGAGCAAGGTGCTAGGAGCCTGCTCACAAGCTACAAGAAATGATGAGCACACTATACTTCGATGAAGAATTCAATGCCGTCGAAGAAGTCTTCTTTGGCGTGCAGCCACTCCTGCAGACTTTCCTCTTTCTTCGTCCGGCGTGTGTCTGCCTCTTTGTGTCGCGTGGCCTCCGGATCGTGAGCGACTTTGAATCCCTTTCGTCCGAATGGCATCGTGCAATGACGCAAGGACTTGCAACTCTGCTCCTTGAGTAAAATAAGTCACGTGAACAGCAGAAGTCACGTGAAACAATTTAGTCACGTGAGTTTCATAAGTCACGTGAAACAATTTAGTCACGTGAGCGTCATAAGTCACGTGAGTTTGTTGTAGTAGTCTCCAATTTACGCATGCGTGTGAATGGCTTTGAAGGCTCTGTTGTTTGTCTTTTTGACGCCATGCTGCCTTTCGAAAATTAGTATGTTCGACGACAGTGTCATGTATAGTTTTAGCTGGAAGGTGGGACGTGAACTTGAGGATAAGGTGCGGTGGGGCCTCATATTGGGGTGTGCGGGTTGTAGTTGATTTCAATCGTACGTTTCACTGTGCAGGGAAATATCGAGTCTATTATTGTGAGGTCGAAAGAGAACGAAATGTATCAGTGCTTGCTGCCACGACTAGAGGAAGATCAGGAGGTGTGTGGGATAGTCCTAAAATTGCACTGAGCCTCCGTGTTAATATCAACGTTCTGACGTCAGTCAGGTGACTGGTAACTAAGACCAACTGATTAATATCAACTTGAAAGTGTTCTGACGTGAGTCACGTGACCAGTAACAAGAACTAACTGAGTAATATCAACTTGAAAGAGTTCTGACGTAAGTCACGTGACCATCAACAAAACACTAACTGACTATAAATACAACTGCCTGAGGTCTACTATTACCTGTACTCTTCATGTTCTCTTCGTTGATCTACAAACTCAGTTGAGAATTTCTAGCTTGACTGCTATTACTGGTCGTGTTGTATGTGGGTGTTTTTTTCTTATTTTGTTTGATTATTTTCAGGAACAGATTGATCCAGCAGATGGTCCTCATCCATTGCAGCTGCTGCAGGCTTTAAGGCACGAAGAATGTTCATACAAAGTAAGTGATGGTGGTAGTCAGACACACAAGCACACACACAGTCACACACACACACACACACACACACACACACACACACACACACACACACACACACACAGTGACACACAGGAAGCTCCAGCTCATCTCTATGGTAACTATCTATTTAAACATTTTATTATAATTTTTACAGTTGGAGTCGTATTGGGTGTATGAACTCTGCTATGGTCGTTACTTGCGGCAGTACCACGAAGAACAAGCGCAACAATCGAACAAACCAAACGTATGTCATTACGCTATCAGCAGTCTCACTCACTAATTGATATCTACTACATGCTGTCTATTATTTATAATAATTAATTATTAGATGTTTGTATGTCATTTAGTTGTGGCTGTGCTTCAGCACTTATTGTGTCTGTATTTCAATACAACATGTCTGTATCCACATGTGTTAGTGATTTAGTGTGTATCTGTGCCAGGCTCGAAAGTTGACCGAGTATTACCTCGGGAAGTTCAAATTGTTGGCTCCCAGAGGCGAAGGTAGGATGCAGCACGTTTGCAATCGTGAACTGTTTGGATCGTTTGTGTTCTCTCTGTGATATGCAGAGGCTCCTATTGCATCATCTTCATCAGTCGATGAAGAGGAGCAGCCAACAAAGGTGGTCAACAGTTTATGAGTGTTCGTCTGGGAATGCAATGATCATTAGCAATGTATGACAAATCGTCCCATCTCTAAGTAGGCCCAGGGCAACCATACGTCAAAGTCTTAGTTGCGTGGTCATTAAGCCTGGTTCATGGTACGACGCTGGCACGAGCATCGTGTGAGCATCTTGGATGCTGACGATGAGCGAGCATCAGCGTCACACTGTGAACATGTCAGCGTCCGAGATGCTCGCACGATGCTTGGTGAGTGTCCACGACACTGGAATAGAGAAAATTTCTAATTGAGCGTCCTAGGCGGAAGTTACCCAGCGTCCAATGACATCACATGCTCATTTTCAACCAATCGAAAGTCAGTCAGAGCAACTGGACGTATCCGGGATATTCTATTTGTTCACATTGCATCGATTGATTCGACGATTGAAGTTTTCACTGAGTGTGTGCGTGGTTTTCCCTGCGTTTGGCAAGGTCAGTCAAATGACTACAATGACCTAAGGATGAAAGAAAACGTTTGAGACTACGGCACAGCAGCAATGAAAGCAAAACGTCGTCGTCCATGTCTGTCATTGTACCCACATGGTTACTTTACTTTACAGCACCAGACCACTGTTGTAGTGTGTTCTTTATGCGATGGACGCTCGTCAGATGCAATCCTGTGAATGGTACAGTGCCAGCATCTTTGCTGATGCTCGTGTGAGCTTTACTGTCAGAGTCCAGGACGCTATGCCAGCGTCATACTGTGAACCAGGCTCTACTCTAGTTGCCCACAAACTAAATCCATGACTTTATTTTAGCATCATATAGGATGTATTGTACAATCATATCACGACGACTGTGACTGTCAGATCTGTTTGGAATTATGCTATATCCGTCAGTCGACGTTCATCCATCATGCTAACAGACGCTCGAACTGGATGAATATTGTAACTACAGCACCAAAACGTGGCTGTGAGTGTGTAGTGCTTCGACAACCGGAAACTCGTCAATTTTGCGGTGCCATTTGAAGTTGTCCGTTTGATACACTTGTGGATCTCAAATAGATATGTCAACCACAGTTGTCATGTCGCGTGTGTAGGCTTGCTCAGACAAATATCATGCTGGAAGGTAGGGTAGCTTTCAGCTGATTGTTCTTGGGCAACCCTAGTCTGCCGTTTCAGTTTTCCGGTCATAGTTCTGGTTATCCTGGTTGTCCAGGCAACCGATTTGTCATACACTGAATAGTTGGGTTTTAAGTTTAGTTAAAATTATTTATTTATATTATGTTTTTATATACTGAAGTTCGTTCCAGAATTAAAGTCAGTTGTGTGAAAGAGGGCTGCTGATGCGTAACCTTAGCGAACAGACTGAGCTCATACGGGTATCATTGGAAAGCTCTATGATTTATTACAGACACCTAAATCTTAAAGTCCTAATGTTAAGAGCTGCCTTGTAGAGGTCACACCACCCAGCTGTTAAGCTGGGCCTTGTGTGCTACCCAGGGAACTCTAGGTCTGCGCTTGCAAACTCCTGGAGCTGGACCAGGCACTTGCAGGAGCACCGACTTGTGAAGCCAATTGTGGTGTGAGCCCCCAAAGTCTCACCATGACTCCAGTGGTTGATGTCATGTCAGCTGATTTATACTCCTGAGTCGAGAGAAGCAAATGTGTGTTAGTTTCTTGCTTAAGGAAATTATGCCATAGCTCGCCATCACTGTGACTGGAACTTGCGACCCTTCAAGGTCCCGGATGTAAACACTTCGTAAGATGACTCTCTATCCAACTGAGCTATTGCACCACACACACACACACACACACACACACACACACACACACACACACACACACACACACACACACACACATGCACAACATACTGAGATAGAAGGTGGAGTCTTGTCAATCATCTATCATTCAAATTGCATACCTACTGTAATTAGATTGGAACATTGTCCTAAATAGTAACTAGAAACAGCTTGAGAATGCAATGCCCACCCTAAGTACAGACGCTAATTCTCTCTATTCCTTTCTACCAGGGTTCTAGCCAGGACCGTCTTTACGTCAAAATGACAGTTGGTAGACGGTTGGAGAAGTTCCAACTGTCATTGACCAAATCATCAAGGAGCACTTCTGTGGAGTGTTTTTGTTACATAAGCAAACTATATCAATGTGAAAGGAAACATCTTGTCTATGCATTGTACAAATACAGTTGCACTAAACTATATATAGAAGCGCCTGAAGACAAGCTTTGGTATTGTAATCATATCACACACTAAATAGGTCACTTGTGAATATCCAATTTTGTACTCTTAATTGCACAACAGATGAACAAAACAGATGTTCCTGCAGTTTTATAAAATGAAGCTTTGGTTACCATATTGCTATGACCTAGAGCATAGACAGTGTGGAAAATAACGGTAGGACATAGGACATTATCCCACCAAATATGTTGTTTGTCTCACCAAATGCTGCACCAGTGTTAGGATGTGTTTGGACAAAACATCTACCATACGCATAGATGATAGTGTAAACCTTGTATCTTATCATGTAGTAGCCTTTCCAATGGTGTTTAAATTTCATGAGCTTATGTGCCTCCTAGCATGCTTTATCCAGAGAAAACCTCAGCAGCCTCTAACACCATTTCTCCCATGGAAGTTGTCTGTAAGAAATTACGTGCAAAATGGCTGCAGTAGGGGAGGCACTTGTTTATGTAACGCGGTTGCACCATACAATGATGTCCTACCTAGACTCAGTGTGTCCGAGCCAAAATATTTCCCTATTTTCCACACTGATAGACTTACTGGTTTGCTTTGAGATGGTTATAGAAAATATAAGTAGTGTATTGTAATTGTTAAATTTTGAATTCTATACTATAATACACAACCCACGCTTTGGTCTGTCTGGATGGATGTCTGTAATGCACGGATCAACTTAATGCCGCTCTTGGATCGTCGCGAAACGCAGTGACCCGGTCGAGTTCAGTTGTCCAAGACGAACCGTAGAGTCATATTTTGCCTGGACTGCCTCCGACGGCCAGAAACGAGACTCTGTAAGCCTGAAATGAGATGCGCCAGAGTTTGTTTGTTTAATTAACTGAGTATGTGGATGTGACGTATGCTTGCCAGCCACTGTACACCATTCTCACAACTGGTAGAGTGCCGCTGCCAGACTTTGTCAGCCTGAAATGAGATGCGCTGGAGTTTGTTTGTTCAATTAGTCGGGTATGTGGATGTAACGTGGGCTCGCCAGCCACGCCATCCTGCACCCACTGCAGTCGAAGTAATCCAGCACGTCTTCTTCTCTGCATAACAGGCATGTAACGTTAGTGGGATGCTATGAGACAGAACTCTGACTCGAGTGAATACAGCATGTGTGTCTGTGTCTGTGTCTGTGTCTGTGTGAGTGCGTGTGTGTGTGTGTGTGTGTGTGTGTGTGTGTGTGTGTGTGTGTGTGTGTGTGTGCGTGTGTGTGTGTGTGTGTGTGTGTGTGTGTGTGTGCGTGTGTGTGTGTGTGTGTGTGTGTGTGTGTGTGTGTGTGTGTGTCTGTGTTTGTGTCTGTGTCTGTGCAGGCGTAATTTCATTGGGCAAGAAACTCACACACAATTGCCTGTCTTGAATCAGGAGTATATATAAGTAAATGGTCATTGACTGAGGTGGCAAAGGTCCTCGACTGCGACAAAATCCATCAGCCACTGGGGTCCTAGTGGGACTTCGGGTGCCCACACCACAGTGGGCGTCGCAGTCGGTGCTCCTGCAAGTACCCTGCCAGGCTCCAGGAGATTGCTCAGCGCAGTCCAAAGCCCTTGTGTAGTGCACAGGAATCCAGCCAGATAACCGTAACAAACGGAAGTTCCTTATCCATTTGCCATTTGCCTTGTGTGTGTGTGTGTGTGTGTGTGTGTGTGTGTGTGTGTATGTGTGTGTCTGTGTCTGTGTCTGTGTCTGTGTCTGTGTCTGTGTGCATGTGCCTGTGCCTGTGCATGTAGATTTTGTCTCTAGAGTAACACACGTGGACTCGCCCCACAGTGAGATTGTGAGATAGGGACTACTCAATTCTGGACGACTGGCGAAAGTCAAATTTTACATTTTCTTTGTCTATGTAGCTACTATCTAGGTGCTAGCACAATTCCTACCTCCCATAGGGCAGGTAAGGGTTAGTACAGTATAATCCTTGTGAGCAAGCCATCGAAAGCAATTATGGGCGTGACCACTTAAAGTCATTGTGGGCATAGTTATTATTAAAATAAGTGGCAGTTTGCACAAAATCCTGTCTAGAACCCTATGAATCTACAGCACCGTTGACTTTGTTCTGCGTAGTTTACTTGCAAGGTATTCCAACAACGGTAATGAGACACCGAAAGTGATTTCTACGACAAGAGGGCATGTGGTACATTATACGGTGTTAGGTACCCTAAGCCACTCTCCAAAGCTGCAACTCACTTTAATTCTGGAACAGACTTTAGTAGTTACCCGAGGCTCGGATATCTGGGCTAAGGGTGTAGTAGTCATCCGACATGCGATCGTACGACCGTATTTATACTTGATTAGCGTAGATACAAATGAAGCTATTCCGACCACTAGACAAGAAGTGGTGTCATTGCCGACCAATAGACGAAGGTGATGTCATCCTAAGGCTACACCTCTCGTTGTTTGGTAGCTGCTAACAAGAATTCAGCCATCGTGCATCCGTCCTGTACATGGTGTTTAGTCCTTTGCTTTACATAAAGGTTTAGCACATAGAAAATCGCCTAGTCTACATTTGCACATGCATGTTTTTCCCACCAACAACCAGGCGGTGATTCATGTGCCATGCGGTACGTGCATGCAGCTGTTCCTGACTTATAACATTTTACTTGTTCTACAGTGTTTCTGCCTAGTGGCTGACAGTTTGAATTTACGGTGTAAGTGGCTGAGCGGCTGCGGTATTGCTGCAAATTAACCAGTGTCGTCTTCAACAGAAGTTTGGCGCTCTACGGGAGTTTGCGAAGGGAATGTGCATTGTCAATGACAGCACATCTGACAGTACACAAATTTGAAGACCCTTTGCACTTTGTTTGGCTAAACGAATACTTTGGAAACCTCAGCTGAGACGAATGGGTTGGGCTAGAATCTCAGTATGCAAAACATATCACGTGACGAGATAAGTAATTACATACACCGGCCGAGGGTTTAGTGTTGTAAAGTGCTTCTCTGGTAATTGAAGTTGCGTTTACACCGTCATTTCCACAGCTATGAGCCTTCAAAGTCCTGAACATCACGTAGGATAGGAGTAATTGTCGTGAAGAATTATGAATCTACATGCTACTGTAAATCAACAAAATTTTGTAAGCGTCTATATTTTGTAAATTTTGTAAGTGATCTCAGATTTACTAAAGGTAAATGCGTACTAGTTTTTGTACATCTCGGTTTTTAGCGACACTTTGCATAGTACTAATAATCATCACTTGTCACGTGTGCCAGACAGACTGAGAGCGTGTTCACAGCGGGCCTAATCGTGATTAGTGTAATGTCATTCTAACACTATAAAGAGTCGTATTACAACCACATTTGTGGCGTTAGTGGTTGCACGTGACTTTGGCATGTCCGGCAGTATACAAGAAGAGCATGCCGCCGATGTTTCTGATGTGGGTGTTGTATGTTTGAACGTACAAACGCAGCAACAACATGGCGACGTATAGGGTAGCACAGGCAGATGTATACTACATGCATGCCTCTACATGTGACAACTTCCTGTCATCCCTGAAGGAGTTGCCAGAGAAAACAAACTAAATGTTTTCTCTTCAAACTTAAAGCAATGGATTCGTCAAGACAATTCATGAGAATTCTTGCCGGATATAACGGATGAAAATTGTCGAGGCTAATTACACTCACATGCCCATGTGACTGACTTACTAATCATAATTAGCTGTGTGAACACACTTGTGCTAAGGTTGGCCTAATCATAGTTAGTCCAGATGTTGGTGTGAACACGCTCTGTCACTTGTAAATGTGAGGCAGGACACATGCCTAGGCAATAGCACATGTTTATGTGTGGTGCTGTGGTTTGACATGTCCGCACGTGGACACCTGAGAGATATTGCTAGGACATACACATGCCTATTCTCTGTTTGCGTTGACTCTCTACTTTGAAAATCTGTAGTAACTGTTGCACAATAGGGCAGACAGTGACGCTCTAGGTATCGTTCGAAATCGCAAGTTCCCAGATTTTCTATAGTTAGGGTAACGACGGCGTATGTATTACAGGTGGTTTGGTGAGGCTTTTGCATATCAAGAGTCGTTAGGGATCTTAACTCATTAAGAAGGTATGGTCTTACAACAAGAATGCTGCTAATAGAGGAAGTGGCTAATTAACAAAGTCACTAAACAGTCCACTGCTTTGACATCAACTCACATTTGCTCTTGTTTCGCAAGTAGTTCCTTGATATTTCTGACTTATCTTCTCGCTCTGTTTCATCTTGATAGCCTGCGACTTCCTCTACTGTTACCTAACATCTTTGTATTGTAATATGACCTCTAGAATGTACAGTTAATGGGATATCAAGTAACATCTGAGTGTGGTAAACAAATATAGCTGCATCATTAGTCACTTCTGAGTGCAAAGTCAATGCGGACAGAGAGCAGGCGCTTAGCAGATACTTACTCGTGGTGCTGTGGTTTTGATCCTGTCGATTTCGTGTTGATGTTCTGCACAGAAAGTGGCTATGTTCATCAACGCTTAGGAAAGTTTTGCTGCTTATGAAATGGAGAATTTGGACATTTATGAAAGTTTTCCGTTTACGAAATTTTGTTGATTTACAGTATTTCTTTCTAAACCTGCTACCTGTAAAATGTATCTAAAACTGTACATTGCAAATGCCCTTTCTCATGACCACAAAGTCCGTAAATAGCCTGTAGTCGTCGAAGTAGAGTCATCGTATGCGGGACATAAAATCTTTCATGGTTATGTAATGTTAGATTCTCGTATAGATATAATAAAACCAAGAAAACTATTGATTTTGCATGAGCAGTTGCAGACAAGACCTGACAATCGTAAACATGAATTGCACTGTTCTGGTAAGAAAATCTCTCATGAAAGTTTCACGCATACGATTGGCTGTTCGTCCATTGTCTTTGGTTGCCATGTATGACATAAAGGAAATACTGTTCCCTGATTGGACCACACAAAGAAAGAGTGGGACATTCCTGAAGTGTGACAGACATAGTCAGTCAGCCAGTCGCATAGTCCCCAGACCAGAAGTTGGTCCAACCTTGTACTTCTAGAGTAACGCTACTCGCCAAGTCTCGTGACTTTTACAAAGTCCCGTTTTGTATGACACTTAAGCTGAAAATTACTGTGATTGGATGTTGTATTGTAGGTGTCGACGCTCACTGTTCAGGGTCGTACATATCCATACTACGGGGTCGACATTACCGACGGTACACCGTGTGATCTTGAGGGCCACACAGCTCGACGGTCAACGATTAAGTACATCTGTAATGAAATGGCAATAAACGAGGTAAGGAAGATTGTTGGATGAGTGGGTGGACACACACAGACACACACACACACACACACACACACACACTCACACACACACACACACACTTCACTTCACGCTGCATTCATTTCAATGAGAAACAATGCAGGCCAAAGTCACCATGGGCTATATCGGAGGAGTGGATGTTCTCTGACAGCAGAAACGCTCGTGATTGTGGAGGCCTTGTTGGCGGAATGTTTGGTGACAGTACTGACATTGACTAGTCAGGGACTGACCATGTTTCTGTCTCTGGTGGTTTACTAGGCCGGCATGATTTACAGCAGTAAGTCCACAACCATCAAAGCTGCAGTGTAAAGTAACCTCTGATGTCGTTTGCCTTGGATTGTTGGATGAGTGGGTGGACACACACATAGACACACACACACACACACACACACACACACACACACACACACACACACACACACACACACACACACACACACACTTAATCGTTTGGAGCTGCCAGATACTGGATATGCCCCCAGCTAATAGCTGGACTCCTGTGTGCTACTCAGGAGAATCCTGGGCCTGTGCTAGCAAAGCCCTGGAGCCGGGCCATGTACTCACAGGAGCACCGGCTTGTGTAGCCAACTGTGGTGTGAGCACCTGTAGTCTCACCATGACCCCAGTGGCTGATGTCACGTCACAGCCGATGGCTGCTTAGTCCCCCAGTCAAAACTAGGTACTCATTTATACTTGAGTCGAGGGACGCAATTGTGTATGAGTTTCTTGCTTAATTAAGGAAATTAATGCCCTAGCTCGCCATCACTGTGACTTCAACTTGCAACCCTTCAAGGTCTCGGATGTAAACTCTATTGGACGACTCTCTAACTAACTGAGCTATAACACACACACACACACACAAACAAACAAACACAAACACAAACACAAACACACATGCACACAAACAAACACAAACATAAACACATGCACACACAAACACATTCACACACAAACACACACACACACACACACACACACACACACACACACGCACACACATGCACGCACACACACACACACACATCTAAACTTTAAAAGTTATAACTATGTTTGGTTATTTTCAGATTCTTTTGCTGGTCGAGATAAAGACGTGTGAATACGAAGTCATCGTAGCAACTGCTCTTCTCTGTAAAAATCGAGCCTACATGTATGTCTGTTATCAAATCCCCACTCTGACACACTTATCATGTGTACTTCATTTCTAGCCCTAAGAAGGACATCATCAACGACATTGAATGCCATGCAATGGATGGATCCCCAAGGTAGGTGATGGAAGAACTTGGGATTTTGTTACATTTGTTGTCTTTATCAGAGTTTATTCTTTACCTTCGTTTCCTTGCTTGTTGTCTGTTTGTTTGTTTTTTTGTCTGTGTGTCTCAGGATAGTGTAAAAGCACTGCAGTGTGGGCGTGGTCTTTGTGGGCGTGGCTATTCAGGCATTGTTGGTGTGGCCATGTGTAGAACTTGTAGCCACTCTGCTACGTGTGTAGATGTTGAATGCATGCAGGCTATGCATGTGACTAACTACAGGAAGGATCAAATTTCCAGTGTCATTGTAGTTGTCCACTTAGAGCCATATTTTACAGTTATAATTACTACTGTAACAACAATACAATCCAGCGGGCGATCTTTGACTGGGTGCTGTTTCGGATATTCCCGGTAGGCACGAGGCTAGCATGTGCTTTGGTACTGAGCGTGCTCAAGGGAAAACTTATGTGTGGAATTTAGATGTGCGATGAGGTGTGCGATCACACATTTTTTGCCCACAAAACTTTCCTTTTACAGGGTAACTGATAATTGGTTCTTAGAGAACATGTTAGACGTCGTGCTTGTGACGGTCGTTTCTATTGAGCTCCAGACTGTCAGGAAAATTTTAGAAAAAGCTGGTTGCGCGTCCTTTCCTGATTTTCAGATACGGGATATTCAGACGAAGTGTTGGTGGGCGGTATGGCTACCAATTTGCAGTTGCAGGAGTCGACCTTTAATGTTTCGTCTCTTACAAATGGGACACCTACGACCCACAAATTTCTTGCAAGCAATAAAGTTGATAATTTCAGACAAATCTTATACAGCGGTGGGCAGATTGTGGTACATGGTAGCACCCTCTATATTTCATGTCGTATTGCACTGTTCGAAATTGAGAGCTTTTACTCGCCTCTGCACTACATATACCAGGGTTCTCTCTACAGCGTGGCAGAGTGGCGCTGCAACACGCTCCAGTAGGAGTTCACCGCGCTCAGAAACGGTAGATAGCAGTCCAAAGTCTTACAGCTAATGAATATTTGAGAATTCCATACTACTGAAACGCAGTACTAAAGGCGACAATAGCCACAAATCTAGGCTCTTTCAATATAACGAGGGATGATAGCCTCGTTCCAAACATACGCACAAGTGTTGATTGCAGTCCTGGACGTGCTGGCTCTGATTCTAGTCCTGAGTGACCCGGAAAGCGTACCTCTTGTCCGGGAATGTACACATAGAATCTACTCTAGACGTCATGGCTTCATGGGAGGCAACAACAGTGGTCCACGTCAATCAACATCTAGACTAGACAGACTTTCTGTAGTGTAGTTCGCAACCTATGAACACCACTAAGAAGAGCTAGCTTTCTGGCGATCGAAGTTGATTTCCCTGCCAGGGCACTTGAATATTTGTTACACGCAATGGCTACAATGCAAAGCCTTCCTCGCTTGAGATCGGCTCCAGTGCGCCTGTCCAACTGTAAAGAGCAGACTGTATGTGTTGTGGACCCGTACATCCCGCCATGCTCCCAAAAATCTCTAGCGAGAATCCTGTGTTTTATACCCTGCAAGATGGTGCATTGAAGGGACGAGGTATTGCTCAGTCTGTATGAGTGAATTCATAAAAGATGTCACAGCACACCCTTACATCGTCTTGTTTTTATCCTTTTTTTTTGTACGGCAACCCTAAATCTTCCTTATTTTTTCAAAATGTTTTCACACTTTATTAGTGTGGTTTGAAAGGTTATCATGATGTGCTGATTGAGTTTAAGTATTAGCCCGTGTTTCCACTAGCTGCACCTTAAACTAGTGTAGCTTAAATGCGTTTGAAACTAAACCAGTTCCAGTTCCAGAAAGCAAATGTTTCGACTAGGAACTCGCACATCCGGGATGTGCAAAACAAACATTCCTAACAACATGTTAGGAATGCCTTAATTTGAAGGATTGGACTGCCCTGTCGCCGACTCAGGGCAACTGTTGGTTGTCACTGATTCAGCATCTGTGAGTAGATGCCTTAATTAAAAGATGGAAGGGTCGTTAACTAGAGGAAAGAAATCAGCAGCTGCAGAGAGAGAGAAGACAGTGTCCTTTGTCATCGTCATGCAATTCCTACTAACAGATGCTGAATCAGTGACAACCAACAGTTGCCCTGACTTGGTGACACAGCAGCCCAATACTTCAAAATGAGGCTTTCCTAGACGGCTTGTTTTGCACATCCTTGATATCGACATTCTTAGTGGAAACAGTCACTTTCTTGAACTGGTTTAGTTTGTGAACACGTTTAGGCTAAACTAGTTTAAAGGTACACTCTGTCGTTTAGCTATGCCCCCGCAAACTTGATTGCATACTATACGCAATCAATTTGGAAGGTTGGGCTGAACTACATGCAAAGCTGGATATCAGAGCATAGTCACCATTACAAAATATATTAAACGTACAGGAGCAATTTTGCAATCTCGTTGTTGAGGCAGAGTTTGGGTCACGCGCAAACCAACTCGTCATCTTTCCTCAGGTCGAAGGCACCGAATAGGTTAAGTTTTACACAAAACCAGGTTTGAACAAGCAAGTGCTACATATCAGTGTGAAAACAGAGCGCAAATGATAATCACATTTTAAGCAATAATTAGGTCATGTGATAAGCACAAGCGCACAAATGCAATGCAGTTGGTCCCTTCCACCTTGCATGCGCATCCATGCCTGTTTCATAACCCACGAGCACATTTTCTCAACGTCTCGCGATTGTTTTTGTGCATTTTGATTGTAGCAAAGCTTCTACAGTAATAGCGTTAGCACACGTTGATGGAATGTTTCTCACTTGACCATCGTATGCGCTCTGTTTTCAGCCTATTTGTTGCTAATATCTAGCGCTCTCATATCCAGCTTTGCCTGTAGTTCAGACCAACCTTCTATCATTGCGTAGCTATGCAATCAAGTTTGCGTGGGTGTAGCGCTAAACGACGGAGTGTACCTTTAAGTTGCAGCTAGTGGAAACACGCCTATAGAGAGCTATCTACCGCAGGAAGCTGTTTAGTGAAGGAATGCACCTGTGTCAATATATTGAACAACGTGTTGCTTTGTAAACTCAAGAGAAGGACTCCTTACACTCTACAAAAGGCTCTGTACTTTAATAGACACGTACGTAACTGTTGATAGCAAGTGCAATGTAATTAATAGTTTTAATTATCGTATTTTTATCAAAAACTGGCTACAGTAGAACCTCGCTAATCCGTATAGCCCTGCGCCAAGCCACATTCGGATTAGTGAATTGTTTGGATTATCAAAAATGTCAAAACTCGAAGCCTTGGAGGTCCAGACTTTGCCTCGGACACCCAGACCAATAGCACATTCACATGTCATGTTTGTCGTAAAGGACACTGCTGCAACGACTACATGCACTTCTAAATAACGTGACACAGTCAGGATTTAAAAGTTAGATAATAGTCTAATGTATTGTTAGATGCATCCCTCCAATACAATAGCCTAATGTCCTGTAAATCCACGAATTTTCGTACGCATTTTTTTTGTATTGGTCGTAAAACTCCTAAATGTACTACATTAAAATGCGTACTAAATTTTTCTTAAATGACAAACTGATATTACTAATAGCAATTAGCAAAGTTGATGATGTACTACAACACAATATCTAACTAAACAATACACTGGTTTTACCATGACAGAAGATCAAAATGAAATTCCACAACTTGGGCACTGGTAACCCTAGTCTTAGAGTTGTAGATGTGATACTGCCCTCTTTTTCTTCGCTTAGCTGGCGAGTTATCTCAATCCAGAGCTTCCTCTACACCGTCGTTCGCAGCTATGATGTTGTATTGATGAATCCCGGATGTCGCTCGATTTAGGTTGAGTGGCCATGATCTATTAGGTAGCGGTATTGTTCTTCTTTTTATCTTTCGACGTCAGCCACACATGGATACCTCTTTGCTTTAGCTTGGAACTCATGAATGACGAGCGACGCGATGATCACGTGGAATGAAACAGTTACCGTGCTAGCGTGCGCTAAGATTGTCAGTGAAAGCCGGATAAAAAGTAAGATGCGTACGAAAGGTCTTCTGGTCAAATGTACGAAATTAGATGCGTATGAAAATTTGTGGATTTACAGTAGTTAGATACGCGCATATGCTGAAAACTAGATAACCGCAGGCTGCACAATAGGATCTGGATATGCAAGGCAAGGTGCCAAAGTAATTCGGATTAGCGAGGTTCTACTGTACTTCGTAATTAGTACTCCAGGTAGTCTGATGTTGTCAGCCCTTCCATTCTAAATCTTTGATAAGTGCTGCACAGGACACCACAACATTTGGCAGCCAAACTTTTTTGGGAATTGTGTGTGTGTGTGTGTGTGTGTGTGTGTGTGTGTGTGTGTGTGTGTGTGTGTGTGTGTGTGTGTGTGTGTGTGTATTTCTTAGGAGTATCAATGTAAATGTTATTGATGTTTTCTGTTCGTCATATTTTGTTCATTTTTTGTCTTTCTGTAGTAAAGTGTTTAGATGTCTGACAGATTAGGATTGGTGATGATCTACTAATATGTGATAATTTGGTTTGAGTAAAGATCTCTGTGTGTGTGTTGCATTTGTAGATATCCGAGAGTTATGAAGGAGTATGCAAAACATGAATCTTGGTCGTCTCAATCGAAAGACGTGCATGCCGTAAGTGAAATTCGTTGAAATTAAAGCGTTCTATTACCAACACGTGAAACACTAAAGGGTATAGTAGTGAAGGTGGTCGCCTGACGTATGACCGGAAGTATGAATTGCTAGGTAACAGCATAACACGTGACCAGATAAATGTCCCGTAGGTGCCCGCTCACGAATTCACGCTCATGTGCAGACACATCCACTCAAACTTGAAATTGTGCTTTTATCCACACATTTACCATTCTCCAGTTTGAGATACCATGCTGTTGACAACAAAGCGATTTCTCGATCTTTTTCTTGTTGCACGTGACCCGAAAATGGATCTGGAACATCAAGGCCAGTAGCTATCATGCACGATAGATGCATGATCCACATTGTCGGCAGCATCCGGCACTTCTCCACGGCTACTTTTACGCTCTGAGTTTCGGATGTCATCATGTTAGTACGATAATGCTGTGGTTTTCACCGATTTCCGTGTCACGTGCAACAAGAAAACGATCGATAAAGCGCTTTGTCGTTCAACAGCAAGCTATTTGAAGATGGTAAATGGTAAATATATTGATAAAGAACCTAACACACTTGTCGCTAGCTTTCGCGAAATGTTAAGTACGATGAGCGAAACTGCCGTGGCGGATGAGAACATGATTTGCCTTTCTCTTTGCACTAGGAATAAAGACTGTATGTCATAGAATGTGGTGCACCCTAAGGTGTTCCCTTGCTTTGCTTTGTTATGACACAACTTGAAATCGTGGCATGTTTTCAAGTTGTGTGGGTGTGTCTGCACATGCTCAGTGAATCGTGAGTGGACACCTTTAAAACGGAACTCTCACAAAATACTAAAACTTGCTGAAAGAAAGATACAAGACCCACTATCTTCCTGCAGGAAGGTTACAGTCCAGCCAGCCACAGAAGCGGAGAATGGGCCACACGAGTTGTTCAGCCAATCTCCCATATGAGTTACTCTCTGTCCTCGTTTGGAAGTAACTACTTTAGGTTTAACAGTTCCAAGTGCTCCTAAAGTACCTAGAATGCATCGAGACATGATCAGGATTCTGCCCACGGTGGTCGGAGGTATTCAGGCCCGACCATCACTCCACATGTTCTGACCACCACTAATGTATTTTAGCTAGTGTTTTGCTTGCTCCATTGGATAGTAACGTCTAACCATGCCATAGTAGAAACGTGAGACTGGGCAACGTAGTTCCCTGACTGTTGACCGAAGTTTCAGCTTTCTTACTTATACTCAGTTTACACTGGCACGTTCGAACGGACTGGACCGGGCCAAGTTGGGAGTGGCAGGAGTGGGCAGGTCGACTTAAGTGAGCTGGCTCGGTGCATCCGTGTCCCGTCGCGTATTGTAAACATGATTAGAGTAGGTGGCTTGGTTGAATATCAATAAAGCATGTGCAGCTGATGAATTATTCTCAAATACGGCCTGGTGTGATGACAAAAAGCCTTCATCTGATTTTGTTGTGGGAAGACGAAGCCATCCAGAGTCAGTTCATCACCACAAGCAGTAGGGCTGCTCGTTTTCTAGATTGATAGCGATTCCTCGTTCGTGCAATAGCTGCAGTCTCTTATGCCACTTCACCCGTCACACTCTATTTTTCGGTTTTTAAAAAGAACTCACACAAAGCAACTCTTCTAGCATCCATGTTTTATCCTTTTTTTCAAGACACGTGACGGTCATGTGATTATAATGCATGCTGGCTCGGTCACCAATTCACACCTTGCTGGAGTACCCGAACGGACTGGTCGGTCCTGATTTGTCGTGTCAGTGTAAATGGGATATTAGTATGGTCTGTCAGATCATGGCCCATCAACAGTGCGATGCATTCTGTTTGTGCTTTCTCGTCTGTTTTGCGACGATGCTTGATTGTTCAGGAGCTTGTACATCTCTCCCAGATATCTGATAGAGAAATAGACCACACTCCTTAATTAGTGCATTGGACTCCCAACCACCACTCCAAAATCATGGGCAGGACACTAATGATCTATGAACTAGTCTAATACCCCGTTTACACGAGCTGTTGTAAGCAGGCCAACCCATGCTGGCTTGGTTTCTGTGGTGTGTGTGTGTGTGTGTGTGTGTGTGTGTGTGTGTGTGTGTGTGTGTGTGTGTGTGTGTGTGTGTGTGTGTGTGTGTGTGTGTGGTGTGTGTGTGTGGTGTGTGTGTGTGTGTGTGTGTGTGTGTGCATGTGTGTGTGCGTGTGTGTGTGTGTGTGTGTGTGTGTGTGTGTGTGTGTGTGTGTGTGTGTGTGTGCGTGCATGTAGTTGTGTGTGTGTGTGTGTGTGTGTGTGTGTGTGTGTATGTGTGTGTGTGTGTGTGTGTGTGTGTGTGTGTGTGTGTGTGTGTGTGTGTGTGCGTGCACGTATATGTGTGTAAGCAGGCCAACCCATGCTGGCTTGGTTTCTATGGTATGAGTAAATGCATGCCAAGCCGTGCCAGCTCAGCTTGATATTTCTAGCCGGGACCAGCGTACACCAGCCCGGGCTGGCTCGGGTCAAGTACATCGTGTAAGCGCATAGAGTGCTGGAAAACGAGCCACGCATGCTCGTTTGGTAGTCTCTCATAGCCAGACCCCTTTCCGCCACGTAATACTTCTGGGCGAAAATGGTACAAATAGCGTGGAGCGAGACTGAGACTCTGTGTCTTATCCAATTATTGAGCGACCAAGATGAGCAAGAAGTTTAGCTTTTGAACTCCGCCGCTGCAAACGTGCAACAGTCGCCTGACGCTAGACCTACGACGTCTCGTATATGTCCTATGCTTTCTCGATATGACTTGTAAAGGCATAGAGAAAAAACTCGAGCAGCTTGGCTTCTGTCCATTGCAACCGTGAGGTAACATGAGCTATGTCAAGCTCAAGTATCTAACGCATGTTAGTGACACACATTGGCTTCCTTCTACAGAGTGGGTCGTGTAAACGTGGGCTAGAATACTGGGCTGGCGCAGCTCGGCTTGGCTTGGCTTGGCTTGCTATACATACTTGTGTGTACAGGGTATAAAGAGGGTCTCCTTTTGATGCTCCATAGTTGTATTAGAATCCGCTATGTCCGGAAAGACGGGGCTGCGCAAAACGACTGTCTGAGTGTCTCATGGTAGATTTGTCGGGAGAAAGGGGCTGGCAATCGTGAGAAATCATGAGATCGTGAGACATGCCCATAAATCGTGAGTCTCACGACGTAATTGTGAGAGTTGAGAGGTCTTTGTAGTGCTTCTTTGTTTAACATCAGCGTTGTTATTTTAACTTTTTAAATTTGTTTTATTAGGCCGGACCGAAAAAATTGTCTGATTGGGGTAACATGCAGCAGAAAAAGACAGGCGGCCGGACTTTTATTTTATTATTTTTGATATCTATGTCAGATATGGTTTTACCATCGACGTTTGACAACCTGATAACACAAATTCAGAGCTAAAAAGTACTAGTTAAGGTACTAGAGCTAAAAAGACCACCTACCATAAGGCAGGACGTTTTGAAATCTGTCAAATGTTAGACTGGACGTACGTTCAAAAGAAAGTACACGTATCGAGGCTTAAACTCGGCATGCAGCTGCACCTCATCATCTAACTTTGCGTCTTGTTTGGAGGAAGTGTCTGTGGTCGCAGTTTGCACGCTGTGTACATCATCCACCTGATTACCTAATCCAACCTCCTGCAATACCTCACAAAGTCTACAGTTCCCAGACACACGAAGAATCTTGCCATCTCTCAGAACGCGTGCTCCCTTGGACACGTGTACGCACAGAGCAACAGAAAACATTTTATTTCTCGGTATGCGCATGCTCGAGAAAACTACTAGCAGCCCTCCAAACACGGGCGGGTGGGTTACCCCAAGCTGACAATTTTTTGGTGCGGTCTTATTTTTTTTTAATTTTATTTTCTTAACTAATTATTATTAATTTTTAATTTAAATTTTAAAATATTTTTTAATTATTTTAACGTATACAACGATATCTAAGTCCAACGTTCAAACCCTTGACTGGAGAAACACTGACCAATCGTTGTTCTACCACTTGCTAAAACCAGCAAAGTTACTCTGACGTTACATACGGGTACTAAACACACCCACAAATGTTATTTTAATGCTTTATTTCTCTGTTATGTTAAAAGTCTGCAGTAAACGGTTGAAAGATGGTTGATTTTGGTGAGTGTTCTCCATGTGAATCAAGCTGAAATACATGGGCACAATTATGGAGCCACCCTCCCCCATATCAGCTGAGGCATGGAAATCAAAAGAACACTGAAGATTTGTTAATACACCGGCTGACCCGCTCATTCTACATCAAATCATGCTATTTGGGTATTTAAATTGTTCTGATTGGACGGTTTGACAACCCGTAGCAACAAAAAGCTCAAGAGAATGACCAGACTAACCACCACCGCCAAGCATTACCGTGTCCAACCCGCCTCCATGTTGTGATGTCACAAGAGCAGACTCACAATATGCAAGTAAACTGAAATGTATAGTCTCTATTTAATCTTTGAGTATGTCTTTTGACATAAACAAAGTCATTTTGTTGTTTAGAAGCTTTTTGAAAATGATTTTTATCATTAAGTTTCAAATTTACTTATAGAACTGACAGTATGCAAGAAGCAGTCATGTATCGATCTCAACAGGACAAACATCACCTTCAATCTCTGATATGAGGATGGCACAATCAGAGCCATTACCTTACCATTATAACTTGTTTTGAATTCACTACAAAGTGCAGCTGTCAACTGTAGATGCATGTACTTGAAGTGTCTATGAAAGTCCAATAATTTTTAGATCTAAGTCACATGCTCAGGGTGGCTCCATAATTATGCCCATGTGTGTATTTATTTTATTAATTATTTATTTTAGCAAGTATTCATTTATTATTTATAAATTTAAATTTTAAATTTTAAAGTATATTAATTTATTGAATTAATTTTAAAATAAAATAAAATTAACGCAGACTGTTTACTTAGCTACTCTAAGCATGTCACCACCATGGCTTAGTGGTTAGTGACAATGGCTACCACTCCATGGTTTGGGGTTTCAAACCCCAGTGATGACAGTAAATTATGAAACTTGTCTGTCTTTCTTTATCATGTTTCTCTAGCTTTGTCCATGAGACTATGACTCGTTTCAGTCGTTGGGGAGTTTCTGTGGTCTGGCAAACGGTCCGTTGACGATGACTTTCAGCGCTTTCGTAGTGGTCATTGATATCCACTAGGCATGCTATTCACGAGTTCGCAGTCACCGTAATGCCTACAATCTATATCGAATTGGCTAGTCATGTTGACTAGCAATGTGGACTATAATTGATGTGGACTACATGTGGCTAGTCAATTGATCGCCATGTGGACGACACGGAAACATGTACCCTGCTTGGCTCACCTGCCGGGTTGTTGGGCACCCAAATGGGTGTAAAGACCCCACTTGTCCATTATGGAGGGGCATAACGACACACCAATAGACAGCCTTTAATTGAAAGGCAAACCCACCCCTTATATATTATATATTGGTGTTTGTAGCACACTAGAAAGTGCAGTTCCTCTAACAAGGGCAACACATACACACGAATCTACGTAAACAAACACACAGACTAAATAATTTCTACGTAGACACTATCTAAACCCTCATACTAGAGTCTTTAAGGTCTTGTACGAACAAGTTACCGTATTGTGAGACCTAGGCTTGCGCCTGTACATTAACATCCAACACATTTTACTATGATATTACTTGAATACATGCACCTTCTTCATCTTGTCTGCTGCTTCCGCAAACCAGCTGCCCAATCAGTTATGGAATCTCTATCCCGCATTCCTAGACCTTTGCAAATTCCTCTCCTGTACTCTCGGTTCACTGACCTAACAGTTACACCGTTTTGTAGGTCCCCAAGACAACTTCCATATGCTCGGACCGGAAACAGTTGAACTTCCATAATTTGTTTCCATGCCAGATCGGACATACAATAACCTCCTAACTTTGCAATTGCAGCATTGACTGCACCGTAGAACTTCCGACACCTATCGTCCCCCGCTAGATGGTCAGTTCCATTGTGGTCAAAGACTGTGCCCATATATATATATATATATATATATGGTAATTACTAATTGTGCTCATTGGATAAACGCTGGAAACTTCTGCCCATACAAGAACCACACAAGCTTCCAGGGTGGGGATGGGGGAGTTAGGGGGGAGAAGTCAGAGTGGACAGACTTTAGTACCAACAACCATACATAAGTCTGTATGACCATATTTTCAGTATTAGCTATGGCACCTCATGTCATGTTTCTATTTAGAGTGGAGGGGGTTTTGATGTAGAACACATTTCTTCTACACAAGATGATCCGACAGTTGTGAAGCAGTTTCTTGCTGGAGAGCATTGTTTGAAAGGAGTACGTAAGTAATTAGTAATAAATTAATTAAATATTGACTAATTAATACTTGATCTAATATTAATTAATTAATTATTGAATAATAAATTTTAGTTAATTATTTATTAATGTTTTTATTATAACTATTAAATAATTCTACAACAATTTTTTTCTTTTAGGGAAGTGGATGGTGGCATTTTGAAGTGTGTTATGGAAAATATGTTAAACAGTTTCATGTGGTATGGGTACACTTGTTGATTTCAATGACTTATGTACATAGTGTGTGCATATTTGTAGGAGAAAGGTGGTCGTACGGACATCTATCTTGGCCACTGGGATGAGCAGGTACTGATGGTTGTAGACAAAGTGTGATTAGATTATGAGTTTGAACAATGGCTTGTGTGCGTAAGTGTGTGTGTGTGTGTGTGTGTGTGTGTGTGTGTGTGTGTGTGTGTGAGTGTTGTGTGTGTGTGTGTGTGTGTGTGTGTGTGTGTGTGTGTGTGTGTGTGTGTGTGTGTGTGTGTGTGTGTGTGTGTGTGTGTTCTGGATGTTTGATGCCCGTGCCCGTAGTTTGCTGAACTCTGTTTTGCTTGCTTCTCACGACTCCATTGATTATGTTCTGGATGCACCTCGCGTGGCTGACGTCTGTTGGTTGTCCCGAACTTTGGTCTATCAGCAGGAACTCGGTTTTGTGAGGATGAGTGTACGGTTTGCACAATCGGGCTCTCACTGAAATCTCTTCGTTTGCAAAAGTTCTCTACATAACATGTATTGGTCTCTATGCACATGAACAAGCACAGAAGCCATGGTTGAATTCTAATCAGTACAGAAGTCATGAACTCGTACACGAGTAGTGGACAATCAATAAATGAATGTGTGTGTGTGTGTGTGTGTGTGTGTGTGTGTGTGTGTGTGTGTGTGTGTGTGTGTGTGTGTGTGTGTGTGTGTGTGTGTGTGTGTGTGTGTGTGTGTGTGTGTGGTGTGTGTCAGTGTGTCACTGTGTATATGGTGTGTGTGTGTGTGCGTGTGTGCATGCGTGTGTGTGTGTGTGTGTGTGTGTGTGTGTGTGTGTGTAAATTTGTGGGTTCTGATTTGATTGAATTTCAAAACTATATATTCAGTGAATCACACTAGTCTCGTGTAGTCAGCCCCTCCCCTTTTCTATCCCCGCCGACCAAAAAGTAGAAAAAGGGAGGGCTGGCTACGAGAGACTAGATTCACACAATGTGAACATCAGAATGACTGCATTAATGTATTAACAGCATTTGCTGTATTCGAATTTGTAGTTTGTCTGTATTTGTTGCTTTTGAATTTTGTACTTATTGTGATAGACTGTGACGTACTTTCCCTTTGTATTTTACAGGTTCACAAAGAGTGGTATCAGAAGAAGGTTATTAACAGGATGAAAAAGCTTTCAGGGTAGGTTAACTCTAAGTGATTTGTTTCTTTGTGAAGTTTACTTTTTAATATGAAATTGTGTAAAAAAACCTTAGACTGCATTTTTCTTTTTAAATATGTTTGTGACTGTTTGGATACATTTCAGTGTGTGTAGCCTGGTAGTGTTTGGAAGTAGAGACATTGCTAAGTAAAGTTGGTGTAGTCAAATTGAACGTATGCACTTACACACACACACACACACACACACACACACACACACACACACACGTCTGCACACATTGGCACACAGCACACACACACACACACACACACACACACACACACACACACACACACACACACACAAACACACACACACACACACACACACACACACACACACACACACACACACACACACACACACACACACACACACACACACACACACACGTGTCTACTTATGATTACAAATCAAACGTAAACATTAAATAATTAAATATAGTACTTACACCACATCATTCACATTGAGGTTTTGTTTCAGATTTGTGCTTCACTATTATGCTGGAGGTGATGTGTGCGATCTAACGCAGCAACCACGAACCGTACAAGTAAAACTCAAGTTAGTTGGTAGTATGAAAATGAGATAATTCCTGGAATATGTGTGTGCGTGCGTGTGTGTGTGTGTGTGTGTGTGTGTGTGTGTTTGTGTGTGTGTGTGTGTGTGTGTTTGTGTGTATTTGTATCTGTGGTGTGTGTGTGTGTGTGTGTGTGTGTGTGTGTGTGTGTGTCTGTGTGTGTGTGTGTGTGTGTGTGTGTGTGTGTGTGTGTGTGTGTGTGTGTGTGTGTGTGTGTGTGTGTGTGTGTGTGTGTCTGTCTGTCTGTGTCTGTCTGTGTCTGTGTCTGTGTGTGTGTCTGTGCGTGTCTGTGTCTGTGTTTGTGTCTCTGTCTGTCTGTCTCTGTCTGTGCGACATGCTTGAAATTTAGTGATTACTTTCATGGAATGTAGGTTGGATGGACAGACTTGCTGTACAAACTTGCTGATAGACAGACACAGACTCAGTCAACACACACACACACACACACACACACACACACACACACACACACACACACACACACACACACACACACACACACACACACACACACACACACAAACACACACACACACACACACACACACACACACACACACACACACACACACACACACACACACAGAGGCTGTGTTCTCAGTAGGGTTTAGAACTGGGTTTCCTACTGCTTAGCATAACCAATTACAATAATCATGTCAGTTTACAACTGGAATGCGGGTTAGAGTAGGGCTAGCCTAGCCCTTGCTAAATGTAAGGTTAGCACTGGGGTTAGCTGGGGTTAGCGCTTGTCAAAACATTCCAGTTTATTCATATTACGTATCACAGCAATGAATCAAAGAAGATTGCTCTATTTTGTGTTGGTCCGGCAGTTGTTTCTTGAGCAAATCGAATCCGCAGCACGACTTGTGGAATTCTGTAGTGAAAGACTTTGTCGCATTGGTAGATTCAGGCAACTGTTGCTGTTCTATCACATGCATGTGGTCCCTACAGCTAGAGAAGGCACTCGAAGACGTTTCAATTCTTGCATGGGAATTGAGTAGCATTGCTTGATTACATGATAGAGTTCACACACATAATTAGAGGCAATTGGGTGAGCTCAACATGCGAGAACACACCTTGCACATGATAGCACAGCAGGGTGTTATGATTAATTAGCACAACCCCCAGTGTTTGCTAAGACAAGTGTGACACGGCAACACACACACACACACACACACACACACACACACACACACACACACACACACACACACACACACACACACACACACACATGCACACACACACACAATCTACCCTCACATCTCATTATGTATCCATTAACCTTCCGATCAATCACTCCCATTATTGTATATCCAGATTGCTGGGCCAAACCTTTATGCCTCTCTTTCTATGTACACAAAAACCTATCTGTTTATATCTCACATTTTCCTGCTTCATTTCATGTCACTGCATTGACTCCTTTTCTCTAGATGTGTAAAAGATGCTAAACCAAGCCGCGTGTCTGTGTCACTGGAGGAGCCATTGAGCTGTCAATACATTCTAACTGTAAGACACTCATCCGTGTGCGAATCAGTCACGTACGCTTATTGTGTGCAATCCAGGTGGAAGCTGCTATTGTGTGCGAGTTACTAGAGACGATTAACGAGTATGGACTCTTTTCTATGCCGTCTAAGTAAACGTGGAGACAGCAGTAAACTTCAGATTGTTAATATTCTTGTCTATTGTTGCATGCAACATTACAAATTTAATAGAATTGACGTATCTTCTTTCCATCTCGATCCAAGGGTTCGGTAGAGGGTCAGAAATTTTGACTCTGGCTAACATTTTTAGTGTGGGAATCAGAGATACGGTTGCGTGTCTCAACGATCACACAGGTCCGTGGGAAGCGTTTCAAAAAGGGGTGCGGCCTAACACGTGCTAAGAGGGTGGTCAGAAAATGGCATTCCAAGAAAGTATCTTTTCAGCATGCACAGTGTGTGTGTGTGTGTGTGTGTGTGTGTGTGTGTGTGTGTGTGTGCACGTGTGTGTGTGTGTGTGTGTGTGTGTGTGTGTGTGTGTGTGTGTGTGTGTGTGTGTGTGTGTGTGTGGTGCAATAGCTTAGTTACTTAGAGAGTGCATTTGGAGAATGAAAACATTCAGGGCCTTGCAGGGTTGCAGGTTCAAGTCGCAGTGATGGCGAGCTATGGCATAATTTCCTTGAGCAAGAAACTTACACAATTGCTTCTCTCGACTCAGGAGTATAAATGAGTACCTGGTCATTGACTGGGGTGGACATGACCGCTGGCTTACCCCTAACATCATGCAGCAGACGTGTACGTGTAGGCCTTGGTGTCCAGTCCCAAAGCTGCACCATAGTCAGTGCCCCTGGATGACTCTGGCCAAGCTCCAGGTGGATTGTAGCGCTGGCCCTAAGCCTCCACGTAGCGCATGGAGGCCCTGTCTGTAGAGGCAGGGGGAGCTATCTCCGCAACTAACCTTAAGGTTGATGTCATTCACGAATGACGTGGAGGGCTTGACATTTGTCCATTTGTGTGTGTGTGTGTGTGTGTGTGTGTGTGTGTGTGTGTGTGTTTTTGTGTGGTATGTATAAGGAGCAGTGACCTTGTCGCCAACTTTGTAGCCACTTGGCGCCCTATATGCTTGTACTTGTTGCCAGATCGACATGACGACAGTTGGACACCCCTGCCGGTGTACTACTTGCAGTAAAAGTAATTATGTAACATAAAGACAAAGATAATAGCAATATTGAAAAATTAAGTGAATTAGCAAACATTGTAGCAAGAGACCATATTACAAACAGCAGACATTGCATGCATAGTATTGCTTTACGGACACTATTATGGCGCTTGATCTCCACTACAGAGGTCTTGGTTATATCCGGAAACTGTGGTTTTAGGTACAGCTGTAGCATGCTGTAGACTGCTGACCTAGAATTACCTCAAACAACTTTCATCTTGATGTGCATTAAATATTAAATATGCACACAAACGTAAAACGAGGCCTTCAATCTGTTGACTATGCCTACTATGGATATGTTATGGGCGTTGTAGTTTAGAACAGACAGTGTCACGATTTTGTGTGAAAAAAGTTGAGAGGTCTGACTTTGTACGGCTATGTCAGGACACTGGCAAACTTTGTAATGCGGTTGATCACTGTGTTACATGTAAGGGCCAATGAGCAATTGAGTTGTCAGAGATGACACATAGTTGAGATGCTGCAAACAGGATTTGTTGACGAACTGCTTTGTGTCTACAAAATATAGCCAGACCAGTAAAATATCTTAGATTTTTCAGTCTCTTTTAGAGCTTGACCAAAATAAGATAAAAATTTGATGTGCGCATGCACAATTTTGGCAGTATATTTTCAGAGTGGAATACAACCGTCGTTCATTGGTCATTGACTGACCAACTGGTGGTCATGACCGACTATAATTTTGCTTCGATCGGACGTACCTACATGATTGATCTAGGCGTAATAGTATTGCATGTAAATGGTAGGAAATCAATGAGTGACCTAAATGTCTAGACAACTGACAGAAGCAGCAGGCAAATTCTACTTACAGAGCAGGGGTGGCCAACTGACGCTATGGCACCACAAGTGGCATCAGAGGCTGGTGTTGGGCGCTAAGCAAGCAAAGATTTAGCACCAAGACTTGAAGCCACTAAGCAGATAGAGATGTCACAGCTGTACAGCAGTAATTCTGTGAACACAAAGCATCTGATCACAATTAACACGAATGTAAATCACAGCTACGCCTCCTCTTAGTTAATGAACGGAGTCACTGTCAGAGTCTTTTATGTATTTGAGCAGGTATGTCAGACTGTCTGTATGCCTGCTTACCGGTCTGTCTTCATGCATGCGTGTATGTATCATCATGATACATACACACATGACTATGTATGCATAAGTGTATGTACGTAGGACGTGTGTAAGTACTTGTAGTTAGGTCTATGGGTGGGTAGATTCAAATTAGTCTTGTGCAAGTGTGTCCACATGGGCGTGTCATTTCCGTTTGGCACCAGGATGCATTCTTGGTGCCACACGAAGGCACCAGCCTTATCCAAACTTGGCCACCCCTGCAAAGTTGATGATCCCCAGCTACGTGAGTGCGTAAATGACGATTCATTACTCAGTGTTCAAAAGCTTATGGCTGGCATAGTCATCGTCATGGCAACCTTGCAAAAATTTTTAGTTGTCAAGGAGTTTAGGACTTTTATATAAACATTTAATAATTAGACTGATTGTTGTGGCAAGTAAACAAAATCCCAGTAAATCATAGGTGTCACTCTCAGTCTGACCCGTGCTACTCTACAGCGTAAAAACAAACTTTATTGGGTCCACCGTAACGGGTGACTCTAGTCGTCTGGGTGGCAACTGTACTCAGTATGGAAAATAACGGTAGGATATAGGACAATGTCCCACGAAATGTGTTGTTTGTCCGACCCAATACTGCACCAGGGTTGGGACGTGTTTGGACAAAACGTCCATCGGTACGCATATATGATAGTGTAAACCATGTGTCTTAGCACGTGACGGCCTTTCCAATGGTGTAACTCTTAATTTCATGAAGTTAGGTGCTTCCTAGCATGCTTTATCCAGAGAAAAGATGAGCTGCCTTTAACACCATTTCTCCTTTGGAAGTTGGTTGTAAAAAAATTACATGCAAATGGATGTAGTAGGGGAGGCACTTTGTTATACATCACACAAGAATGTCCAACCTATGCTCAGTCTGTCAAGCCAAGATATTTTCCACACCGTGTACTGTTATAATTGGCCATCACATGACCTCAGTTACAACTTGATGACCACTACTTCGATCACTGTAATACAGGAACAGTTTTTATTATGATAAATAGCTTGATATGCGACTCTGTCATATGCTAGAGCCTCAAACTTTCACTTGTCTGTTGCATGGTAAAGTACCGGGCATTTTTACGCTAGGGCTTGTGCCTAGATCCAGCAAACATTGGCTAAGTTGAGCCCACAAGAGAGGGAAATTTGCATGCTCTTGAAAAACCACTAATACCTAAAGACTTAAAGCTGTTCTCTGTCGTAGGCGAGGACACACACACACACACACACACACACACACACACACACACACACACACACACACACACACACACACACACACAACACACACACACGTGTGTGTGTGTGTGTGTCTACTTGATAGTTAGACATTCATTTTTTGAATATCTGGTGACACACCCGAAAATCAGAGAAGGCAAAACCTCCTGCCTCATCCTGACTATGACCCTGGCCCTGCATGTAAAATTCTTTTGTTGGAATGTGTGAATGGTAAACAGCGGCTGTGAGACTACAATGTGGAGTTTGATCTTATTTTTACATGCAACAGATTTTGCTTATCTGAGTACTCAGCAACATGTGTGGTCCATACGCTTACTGTAACAGACGCCCAACAGCAAAATGGACCATTGGTGTACAGCTAGATGCGTAGCAATCATACTTCACGCTGTGCACGTGTATCAAGCATAGCAGGAATCAGTCACGTACAGTTTGCAGTCTAACGTTTATCCTGAGGTGGTGGCACTTCGGTGATAATTATTCTTGAAACAGAATCCAAGCCAAGATAAGGAATGCCTTCCTGTCTTTTATGACGACACGGCCCAATGCGAAAGTCAATCTTAATCTCGCCTTTTTTTATACACGTATCTTTGTCTTTTTCAGTTTTATCACAATAACCGCCAATGTAGTGTGGATAGTGTG
>NC_085086.1:9115435-9117935 GCF_963422355.1 Corticium candelabrum | reverse complement strand
GTATGTATGCAGTGTATGTGTTTACCCACACAAAAGCTAGAATGTTGTAGACAACTAATTCCCGTGAGCAGCTCCAAGGAAGCTCATTAGGTTCATCCATGGAAGCTCATTAAGTTGTGCCTACCGTCGTTTTCACTGCTCTCTTGGTTAGCTTCTCTTCAGGGTCAATGTAGTCTGAAGATTTGCCGAAGTGCCTCTGGCATTTGACGTTTTGTTGCCTCGATCCTTGTCTGTCTATTGCTACTTATTCTTTATATCCTCTAGAGTATACAGCTTGGCTACTGTGCACAGTATGAGACCACCAGGCCTCACAACCAATTCTCTAATTGTAGAGCACTTACCTCGTGTATACTGGGCTGCCTTTTAGGTTGTTGAGAATGCTCTAAAGGATCGTGGAGCTAAAATGTCAGTTGGAGATAGGCACATGCGTAGTTACTCAGGGACTGAAATGAAGATGCCATGCAGAGGTTATGCATGTGTTCAAATGTATGGTGCATACCTAAGAAACGAACAGTATGCCAATGTTTACTTGTCACAGCTGTATAGGTCATCCAATAGTGGACACACAGTGACATGGTCCCAATTTGTGTGTTGCAGACTGTTTGGTATTGCCAATTTTGTCGGTGACGAAAATGGTACATTGCACTTTGACTTACAGCTAGTTACATTAATTAATTGAGCTGCCTGTGTACTGTTATCAGTTGAGCTAGATCAATGAAATGCACATCGTATTTGTATTCTGCATTCAAACGAATGCTTTTCAATGTTTTGACAAGTAGAAGCTACAGCATCGTTTCTCAAGGATTTACAAGCCTCATCACCCATGCAGGCTCGCTCGAACATGACGCTGGCGGGCGGCCTAGTATCCATTGTCTATATCAGCAGGCACGTCTAGTCAAGGAACACAACAGATCAGCATTAGTTTATAGTGGTATAGACTAAAGGTCCTAGACTTCAGTCTTGGCCGGGGGATCCACACCAATGTGCCATGTAGTTGAGCATCCTGTAAAATATCGGACAGCTAGGGAAGAAATCGAGACCATGCAGGGCTTAATCCTGATAGCACGTGGCTGTCTGATTTTGTGGTGTTGACCTGACCAGATGGTAGGCCGGCTTGCGCGTGCTGGGCACGTGTTCTCTTGGACCTATATATCAACAGCATGTGCGCGCAGAGCATGGCTGGATACCACACTTATGGCATTCTGTGATAGTATGACCTGACCGTCTCTAATCTCGATCAGCTGTCACGTAGACAGTGCTCCAAGTTTTTTCTGAAACACAATGAATATTCAGTGGGTTTCATATTTGTCATTACATGTACGTATCATTTCTATATTTAGCTTTTTTATTAATTGTTATTTGCAATTTTGGACATTCACGTGGACAATTCCATGCAGTCTATACAGCGTCCAATACATTCCAGTACACGTGCTTCTGCCCTTTTACAAGTTTCGTTCTAATTAAAAAAACGAATATAAGGATATCTGTACTTACTCTGCAGACATGTTCTAGACTATACGCAAGAAACGAGGAAGACGTTGACCACGTGATAATTGCGCAAGACATCCTTCACTATCTAGATCTCCATTAGATCATAATTGTATGCTTCTCTGCTGCTAAAGTCAGAGTTGTTGACTGTTGGAACATAGAAGAAGCGTTATTACCATTACTTTATATGTAGCAGTCAAAGTGCAAGACAAGGTCCATTCTGGATGATAAATATAGTACATTATTCGAGAAGCAATGCTCCATCCCGTCAAAATATTGGAGGGCAAATCTCTCCCCCCCCCGGTTCCGCTGTCCCTGCTTTAATCATCGGAGAATGTGATCTCTAAGTCACTGCATAATTTTTCTAAACTCATCACTTAGTCTGAGGTATGTGACAACGCTATCATACTTTAGTATATGGCTGGTAAATGCAGTGTTCTCGACAAGGGTTTTTCATTCTGCGTCTGTAATTGAGTTATGACGTTATTTACTAAAGGTCATGTCACTGTTACTATGCAATTTTCTCCCGCATTTGAGATTGATGTCAAACACCGATTGTCATGTGTATCACCTATGCTATCATTTACGTAATAGACCTGAAACTTTACCCTTATGCAACGAGCATGCATGCTCTAGAGATTTGTAGACCGATCTATTTCACAAACCATCAGCTCCATAAGTAGGCCAAGACTTGTGAAAGTTTGGGGTTCCCAAATACTTGCGTCCTTCCTAAAATAGCGTCAGTGCCTTTGAATGCATTTGGCAGTCAGACCATGGCCGAACGAGACCCTGCATACCATGCGTCTTTTATTCGGGATTCTTTGTGCAAATGGGATCCACGAATGGGATCCGCGAATGGGATCCGAGCCGTCTGATGCCACAGAGCAGTTCACCGACCAGTGAGTTTCGCCAGATGCTCAATGGTATATTAACTTTCGTTTGATTAAGGGTTTAATTAGCAAATAAATAGAAAGGAGAGGTATGTGGTCTGCATTGAAAGTCTCGTTCCGAA
>NC_085086.1:9020435-9110435 GCF_963422355.1 Corticium candelabrum | reverse complement strand
ACACTCTAGAACTGCAAATGAAAGAAATGCTATTGGCAACAAGCATATGCTGCGAGATAACTAGTTGTGGAGGTTTGACTGCATTCATATTCGTAATTAATTAACAACCTTTGCTTATTTGAGTAATCAGCGACAAGTATCTTTCATAAGCTTACAGTAACAGCTCAGCAGCAAACACGACATACATGCAGCTAAATATGTCGTATACAGTAGTATCTATGCATACGCCTAGTTGCAGTTTGTAACTAAAACAAAGTTATCAGTCGCACAAGAGTTGGCAGTCTAACTTGAATCCTCTGAATCATTAGTAGGTAGCATTTCGATGATTGTTATTCGTGCAACAGATCTAGAATCCAAGCCAACCAAAGGGATGCCTACTGGTACAGAAAGATAGCATTGTCCAATGTGAAATGCAACTGTAACTTCACCGTTTTTAATGTCATTGTTATCCTTCTTCTTTTGGCATATTCCACCAACTTGGTGCGGATAATATGAATCGACAATAGAGTCCTCAAACACGACGCCATCAATGGGTGAAATGCATTCGAGTCCATCAAATGTAAAGTACCATCGAGCACAACCACAATTACTTTTCAGATTGCCATATTTGCTGAGCTTTGTTCGTAAAGTTCCTCCAAATTCTACGTGTAGTGATGAAGTAGCATGATTTTTTCTGAACGAACAGCTCTAAAACATTATGTCAGGTTAACATAGTATTGTCAATACTTGCTGATGCATTTCTTACCAGGAGTGATTCTTTTCTTAGGTGATTGTCTGTAGCACTAATACGTCCAGTGTGAACACATTGCTTCCAGTTTATGAGCTGCTTAAGTATAGATAGAGTTGCTGGTGCGACACCATTCCTGCCCCTCTTCCCTTTTCCACCCTCTTCGCCTTTTAAACCCTTCATTCCATCGCGTCCATCAAGCCCATCAGTACCGGATGTTCCGTTCTCTCCGGGTGGCCCAATTCCTCCGGCGTCTCCTCTTTCTGCAGCACATTCGCACATTCGTGATGTCTATAGAAAAAATGACAACATGCATGGTTCAGTTAATGATACTAACTCAAATTGTTGAAAGACTGATATTTTATTACAATATCAATTAAAAATGTTTAAGATTATTGAATTTGACAGTAGCATGTGCACCGGTGTATAAACTTACATAGGCTCGTAAATCTTGCGTTTTCATTGTATTTTTGTACGTAGTAAGTAATTGTGAATGACTATCATTTTTCTACTTTTATACGGATAACAAAAGTAGCAATATATTTATATATTAGATTAAGGGTGTGTGTGTGTGTGTGTGTGTGTGTGTGTGTGTGTGTGTGTGTGTGTGTGTGTGTGTGTGTGTGTGTGTGTGTGTGTGTGTGTGTGTGTGTGTGTCTGTGTGTGTCTGTGTGTCTGTGTGTCTGTGTGTCTGTGTGTGTGTGTGTCTGTGTGTCTGTGTCTGTGTGTCTGTGTCTGTGTGTCTGTGAGTCTATGTATGTGTGTGTGTGCGTGTGTGTCTGTGTGTGTAGGCGCGCGCGCTCATACGTATACGTGTACATGTGTGCATGTGGGAGCATCAACGTCATTCAAATAGGCAGTGTGCATGCGTGTTTTTATATGAGTTGCCTGTTCTATGGATCAATACATACTAATACCACGCTCAGGGGCATAGCGTGACCTCTTGAAATGATGGGGCTTAACTTCACAATGCTACGTCACAAGCCCAATCTTATGTACTCGCCCAATGTTTTTGGACTTTTAATTGACTGATGCGGTAGAATCAGTGGCAGATCAAGACTGGAAAAGGGAAAGTGTATACAGCTTTGGTCCTTACACGTATTTACAGTCCACAATTTATGACCACGCCTGCAAACGCTAAATTGGCAAAATCAAGCTGTGGAAAAGAGATTAGAGCTACTTAATGTTTAAATAATTATTTAGATTTTATTTGATTTAAGTGTTGTTATGTAAATGACAATCAAAATCAATTTGTTTAATTAGTGCTAAAGATTTAGATTTTACCGTAATAAAAGAACAAGGCAAAACAACAAAAGTTTACTGGATAGACATGAGGTAGTTTGTTGTTTTTTATTTAATACTACGTTATTTCTATATGAATTGCTATTTAGTTTAAAAATTTAAAGTTTAGGTAAATTGCCAAATGGTAATGAATTTACCTGGTAGTCATATTCTAACTTTGGACTTGTTGCTGGCTCCTTAGCGACCGATAATGAGGTTAGCCAGGAAAGCATTAAAGCATAAACGAAGAGAGCAGATTTCATAGTTGCAACTTGTCAACTGTTGAGAGTTTAGTTGACAAATATCTGAACAAAAAATGTTTATAGAAGTATTAACTTGAAGTGTTAATATTAATTAATATTAAAATACATGTAGTCAACAAAGTGACACTACACTACTAAGATAACAGCTGACGTGCAAAGGCAGACATACACTAGACGCCCGTGTCGTTCTGTGATTCTGTGTCTAGAGTCAATGTGATAGATATACATGTGTACGAGTTAGATCAAGGTAGGATCTCAGCATCTCGTTGCATCTGCATGTGGCAGTGACGGCATCACGTTGGCGACGTGTGTTAGTTTAAGTTTACCTAGTGCATCGACCTCTTGCTGTGATCATCAATTTGCCCTCAGCTGCGATACTTCTCAATACGAGCATTCTAGAGCTTTCTGCTGTAGGAACTTAGACCTTTTTCTGTTGACATAGAATACCGTCGGTCTTGTATTGGACACCCATGCAAAAACAGAAGTAAACAGATTGCGTGGACGGTCTGCTCACGACGCTAAAACGATTTTGCCAGGCTCTATTCGTACAACAACTTTTCTCTAACACGCTCACTCTACAAGCCGTTCGTTTGCAATGTGAAATGTTGTACAGAAGTAAACCATCCTATACCTACCACATGCATGTATTTCAAGCCATCATGCATCATTATAGACTTACCGCGTACTTGTTGACGGTTCTAGGGAGGAAACTTAGTTGTTCTCGCGGCTTCTGATGCTTGGTTTCTAAGCGCATCAACTGACTAGAGGGCTCGTCACTGAGACAAGAGAATGCGTCATTCAGCGGTATTATAAGGCACACCGTGCCTATATCATTTGCTCCTCGGTGTAAATTTATATGCATTGTAAGAAGACACTGTTTTTTTTAATTTGAAACGATATAGTGCATAGCAATTGAGGTGAGGCCGGAGTGTAGTGTGATCCATGCAGGAAACTGCTAGAACATGCCAGTCTAAATCAGCGACTTTCCTCGATTGGTTCCCAGAGGTTTACTTGAAATTTGTGGCGCGACCGTTTCCAGCATACTACATACAGTGGCGTAGTGAGATGTTCACGAGCGGGGAGAGGGGGGGGGGGGGGGCTGTACCGTGGATGTTACTCGAGTAAGCAAAAACTACCTCGCTTACCAGACCGCAAACAGATTTGCAAAAGTCACTGGCACAGAAATTTTCAATTATTTCTCGAAGCGAGGTGGCTTCAGCCCCATCCCCTCGCTTCTTACGCTGGTGTGCATAGGTAAAGTGTATACTCGTCTCTAGATAACATGCAATGAAATAGGCTTTATGTTGAGCAGATGGCAGATGGTCCGTGTACTCAAACTTAGTTGGGGTAAATTACAATTCAAGAGGTGGTTTTTGGCTTTAGTATTAGTTATTCCATGGGTAGCTGGTGTTTATGGCATTTATTCTCACGGGATTATCGAGTTGATAAGCATTAAGGCCGAGGTGTCGATAAGGCCATTAACACCACATACCCACGTGCTATGTAATTTCTTGTATGGGCGTGGTCGGGTGACGACAAGGATGACAAGGAGAACAACCACAGCAATGCCACTGAATGGGACAGGTCATGTGAAGCAGCAACACCCACACTCCGCTTCCACTTTTCAAATTGCAGCGTTACATTCTACATGGACAACAAGCAATAAATAACTTGATTGTGCTTGTAACCTTGCTGACGTAATTAGTACATGTAATAGATGTTATGTGACTGCCCTAAGTGTGTTGTGTTACGTTTGATAGCTAATGGCTTGTGAAAGTTTGTATAAGGAAAGATACGCTAATAGACTAAATGGCAATAAGTGTACTGTATTCGAGCCTGATGTTTACTCTAAAATATACCAAGCGTATATTCTGTTGCTACGATAGCGGGTGGATTATCGGTATATTCTACCTCCACGTGACCTGTACAAGCGCTGTAACTGGCTCATATTGCGTACCCGACTATGCCCATACAGTAAATTGAAGTTGATGTTCAATCTTTTTCTTTTGATATTGACACTTTACGTTACATACAGAGTTGGTAAGAGACAAAAATGTTTTGTAATTGCATCTTCTTGGCTAATTAAGTCTGACTGTACTTCTCACTTTATTTGTTAATAATTAATGGTCTTAGGTCGTAAACACTAAGCAAAAATTGAATAGTGGTAAGACTTGAAACTTGCATGTACACAAGGAAAAGACAGATAGTTTGTATTGTACTACCGTTGTAGCAACGACTTTATAGCTGGCAACGAGCCTGCCCATGCAACCGAGAAATTCTGTATTCCTCTAATAAATTAGACAACATTATAGTTCTTAGAATTTAATCACCAAGTTTTGCAGATGTATGCTCGCTAGACCGTATACCTTCCGCCGGATCGTGCGCAGGCAGATTTTATGGGCTAGTGTTCTGGACGATAGTGTGTGTGTGTGTGTGTGTGTGTGTGTGTGTGTGTGTGTGTGTGTGTGTGTGTGTGTGTGTGTGTGTGTGTGTGTGTGTGTGTGTGTGTGTGTGTGTGTGTGTGTGTGTGTGTGTCTGTGTCTGTGTGTGTCTGTGTGTGTCTGTGTGTGTGTGTGTGTGTGTGTGTGTGTGTGTGTGTGTGTGTGTGTTTGTGTGTGTGTGTGTGTGTGTGTGTGTGTGTGTGTGTGTGTGTGTGTGTGTGTGTGTGCGCGCGCGCTATCAGACAGAGAGCGTACGCCACATGCAGGCACGTACGTGTTGCATGTCATCTGATTTTTGTCAAAGCATCTCAGTGTCAAATCTAGACAGAGGTTCTTTCACTAATGGGTTTCGATCAACCCTTCTTTACAGTCTGGTCTTACCGCATTTGCCCGCTCAAGTATACACACCGTATGTAAACGTACTGCGCAGTGTCTCTGGGTTTGCAAGGAACATACGGGTTTGCTGTTGAGCATGACTGAATCCGTCAGCTGGATTCCGTGACAATTTCGGCAGCGAAACGAAGAAAGTCCGGGCAGAAACGGAACAAAAGTGGAGTCTTGCTATAGAGGCTTTCTTTGGGAAGAGACATATGAAAGGTTTGTTCATGTCTGTCAGTCAGGGTTGCGTTTACATGGTGATGGGGCAAATTGTGACCCAATCTAAAGTACTGTGGCTCCAGATATTATAAAAGTCAACAAGTACAGTGAAAAATACGTGCTGGATGATCTACGCATGATGATTTATTGATTTATAGTAGAAATTGACAAACTGTGGTCTAAATTGAGCCTGAAGGTCATGCACGCTTGATAGGTAAGTTACTCCCAGACTCGTGTAGCACCGATTCAAAAATCGGCCCTGAATCGGCGCTACACGGGTCTGGGAGGTCGAGGCTAACAGTCAGGTGCGTAGTAGGCTTGTTTTTTAAGTGTTGCCTAGACACTTTTATCAGTAGTTGAGTCTGATAATTTTTGCTCAAGCCCTACAATTACTAGTTATCATATGGACACGTCAAGGATACCGTTGTTACTACTCCGAGGCGAATTGCAGCTTTGCCAAGGTAATTATCAAGGCAATTAGCTGCCACTTACTCGAAGCGGAATAACAACGATATCCGAGATTTGTACAATTAGCCTTGATTAAAATTGTAGATCTTTTGTGTACTGTCCTGTGTTGTAGCTACTGTCTATTCCCCGTAAGTGTGAACTCAGAAGTGAGTAATGAAGTAGAGGTCACATCAGGTGTGCTCATTAAAGCACTACGAGCTGCTCCAGTTGGACCATGTTACACCAATTATCCTAATGGTTCCAGTTGCTGATCTGTTGGTCTTGCAAGACAATTGGATAATAACCATTGCTCCACCCATTTGTCTTTGATATGCACGAGTAATATTCTTTCATTTTGTTTGTAGGAAGGGCTTAGATAATTTGATAGACATAAATGCCAGACCTAGCGGTTTCTAGCGATACCGACATCATCGCGAAAGTCCATAAGCAGCGGAGATATTGATAATTTTCAAAGTTCACACTTATGGGGAACAGACAGTAGTTGTGTTGAAAGGGACTGCAGTTTGTCACTGTTTCTTTGGAACACGAAGACAGTAAGTGCATACATACTTGCATATGTGGTTTTAATACCGTAATTTTCCCTAACAGGGCTGATCTTGCTCTTGCTTGTCATTGAACTGAAACGGGGTTGACTTGATCTTGACAGGTTATGACACTGTTTGTTGCTCCCACAATCCATTATCAATGTTTACGTAGGTTGCAATTGTACATAGACTAGTACATAGAGTTTTGCTCGTATTTGTATTTGCAACAGCCTTTGCTTTCTGAGTAATCAGCAAGAAGCGCAGCACACATTCTACAGCAAAGTGACGTACACATCTAGCAACTACTTATTGCTGTGTGTAGCTAGAGCAACATCAGTTAATATCATCAGTTCTGCAAGAGTTCATAGCTCGGCTTTACTCCTGAGGTGGTGGCATTTCAATGATTATTATTCGTGAAACAGAATCCAAGCCAAGATATGGGATGCCTTCTGGTCGTCTATGATGGCAATGCCCAATGCGAAATTCAATGTGAACTGTGCCAGTTTTAAGATGTTTGTTACTTGCAGTTTTTTGACAAAACCCGCCGATTTGGTGAGGATAATGTGAATTGCCTATCTGACCCTCAAACACAACACCATCAATTGGTGGTTGGCATTCTTCACCATTGAATGTAAAGTACCATCGAGCACAAACGACACTTTGTTTTTTCTTCAAGGTGTTAAGCATTGTTCGTATAGTTCCTCCAAATTCTACACGTAGTGATGTTTTATCTTCGTATTTTTTGAAGAAACAGTGCTACATTCAATCGATTTGATAAATATTGTTAATTAACTGCATTATGAGTAGTTTCTTTTCTTACGAGTAATGTTCCTGCTTTTTTGTCTGAGCCAATACTTTGAGCACACTGCTTCCAGTTTAGTTGCTGTGGAATTGGTGTGACTCCTGGTGAACCTGTCTCTCCTTTCTCACCTCGTGCACCTTTTACAACATGTCTGCTTCCTAGTCTTCCGTTCTGACCATGTCTTCCATCTCTTCCAGGCTCTCCCTTTAGTCCTGTCTTTCCATTTGCTCCTGGCATTCCATTTGCTCCTGGCATTCCATTTGCTCCTAACTCTCCCTTTGGTCCTCGCTCTCCTTTTGAACCTAGCTCTCCTTTTCCCCCAGGCTCTCCAACACATTTGCAATCTGGTGACTGATACGGTTGTTTCTAAAGAAAAAGATAAGATTGCCTTATGACACCAACTGTTTAGAGTCTCACTCTTGAGTTTTTCAGTTTTGCTACGAGGGTACTAGAAAAAGTAGAGTACATTGAATTATCAGAATTTTTGTGTTGATTGCCTCCGTGTTCAACAATACAAATCACTGATTTTAAATATTTAGCTAGTGTTGAGTGTGTATGGCAGCATCTACCTCGGTCATGACAGTAATCACAGATTACTATTAGCTTTAGCTCTAACTCAGTGGCATTGGATTTGGATACTAATAACAGTTAGAGCCATCTTTTTGTGAGTTGGCATTGTACTTTTTTGTTGTGCAGAGTCACACAGGACTGATTAATTATGAGCTACTGATTTGTATAATTTAAAGAAAGTGGCATTGACTAAAATTAACTTGGAGTTTGGTTTAGTCAATGCGGTTATTTTGATGTGAAGTGTGTGTGTGTGTGTGTGTGTGTGTGTGTGTGTGTGTGTGTGTGTGTGTGTGTGTGTGTATGTGTGTGTGTGTGTGTGTGTGTGTGTGTGTGTGTGTGCCCCTGTGCGCATGCACGTTTGCTCATGTGTGTTTACAACACGCAGTGTTCAAAATTCCCACTTGCCTACTCGCCGATGGCGAGTCCAAATCAAAGTCTGCGAGTAGATAGTAGCTGTCCACTTGCCAGAGAAGCGGGTAGCAAGGCCAGCGGAGCCGCAGAGGCAGCAGCGGCCATGGCCACTGCATTTATTGAAAACTTGACTTCAGCCAGCGAACGATTGCTGCATACCTCCGGTCTAAAGGTACAGCTGATTAAATAAAATAATATATTTGGTCATCTACCAGATTGCGGCTCTACTAATTTGGTGACTGTTTTGAAGTCTCCTACAACTTCTCTTTCGTTACCTGGACTATACAGGCCTGGATCCAGGAATTTTTGAAAGAGGGGGTTGACCTGGTAGCAGTTATTTATAGCATTACTATTTTTCTTATTTGTAATGAAATTATATGAAATTATTGAACCACGCCTATTGGAAAAGAGGGGGTTGAAACCCCCTGAATCCCCATCTGGATCCGGGCTTGACTATATTTCCCGACCTCTGTGACAGCACACTATGTGCATGCTCACTACTCACGGATGTGTCATGTCGTTGTCTACTTTGTTGCGATCGAGCGTCGAATGTGAGCTACTTCCTATTAGTGAAGTACCCCATCAGCCATTCAACTTCCAATTCCCCAAACGTGAGTTTGGAAAGAAGCAAGTTTCCAATCGAGCTTTTCAGCCAGCGTGGTTTAAGCAGTACTCGTTGTTGCACCTGTACATGCCCAGCCAGCCCACCCCTAGCGTGCGCTAAGCCACACTCTATAACGCGCTAGGCCGCTCCACTTTCAAGTTGCTTCCGTCAGGCGTAGCATGTTCCGAATTGTAGTCAGAAGGTGTTGAGTTACGTTTCCTGTAGGACTAATTGTGTACATAAGTATTGAAAACCGCATGTTGGCTGTCAGAATCATGTGTTGTATACAGGAAAGGATAGTTACATAGAACAGCTGCTCAAATCGCAATCTTATTTAAACTTGTGGGTACAACTAAAATGCCACCGCAAATAGATGACTGAAGGTATTCATTCCAACTAAAAATTAGTATGGTAATTCTGCGATGGAAGAGTAGACAAAGAATGTGACTGCAAACCAGCAAATCTTCCTTGTGAAACCAGACATGCTTAGTGATGTTTTCTGAGTCAGTGTACCACACTCTTGTCATGTAGGCCGAAATGCTATTACCTATCTGTCTGTGTTATGATAAGTTCAAATTCACCTCTAGGTTTACTTCTTCCATGCAATATCATGATCATGTTGTACAGCTGCCTTTCATAAACCATCTAGTTGCTTACAATATGCAGGGAGATGTAAGGGAGTCGATAGTTTCATAGCCCAATGTTGGTTGCAAATTCAATCTAGTCTGAATATACTCCTGAGGTCAACAGCACGCCAGAGCTTGCAAACAGCTACATGTATGCAGTCCACATGCACATGGATTTTACAGTATGGCTCAAGAATCTAAGATGATCATTTACATTGTAGGTGTACACGAATTTATATAAAACGGTGGTATAGAGCTTTTATTAAGCATGGTTAGGTTAGGTCAGTCTAATAGATCTTGATGGAGATGTGAATGCCATGGTCAGTTCTAAATGTAACGACCTTTGATCCTAAATAGGCTATTAATTTCTATTTGGTCAAAATTTGGGAAAGTTGAGTATTGTCTTTATATTGCACCTTATGGCAAGAAAACTCATCTACAACAAAGAATCAAGAATGATGACGAGCGCGACGATAAATGTAATGCACTTGTTTTGTTTTAAAACAACGTCGATCTGTAATACACATAAGTATAGTCTAGTAATTACAGCAGATTTTGTTATGCAAGGGGCAGTGTGTAGCTATCATAGTTTTGCTAATATTTATTTTGTATCATATAATTTCTCAAAACAAACAATATAATTTTTACAAGTTTCAACACGAATTTACTTACTTTTATTGTAATTATACCAATTACTAAAATATATTAATATAATACTAATTTATGCACGCATTAGGACTCCAAGGCTTTACTTTGGCGAGTAGAAAATTTTGCGATTTTCAAACACTGCTGATATACACATCTTGACTACAACAAAGCAATGCAGGTAATGCATTTCTATTCAATATGATTTCAGCATGTTAGTTGACTGCTACCTACATCTGCTAAGACTAAGTAGTTCAAGTAATTATGATTAATTTTATATGCAATAGTTTATACGGTAATGATAATACAACGGCAGTGTAATAACCATTATTGCACTACTCTTGATCAAACAAATTTTTAGAATAGTTACCTTTGGTGGAGGTTCCGTAGTGACATAGTCCTGGATATTTTCCCAAGAAAGGAATTCTGATGATGAGAGGCAGAGGAAAGCCAAAGCTGAGATGAAGAAGAGTGTGAATTTCATTGCAACGTATTTTGCGTCGATTTGATTCCTTTGATAGACCTGTGCACAGACAAGGCAAGGAAGTCTCCAGGTCACTGACGGAAAGTCCAGGACTGAAACTGTCTGCAGCAAGCCTAGATGTTGTGAGCAATGAATGTGTCTGATCAGTGCACATGGAAGCACTACCTGCGTGGAAATTAATAAAGTTAATTGCTGTTTTTGGTCATGCATGCTTTGTTGCTGTATGCTAACACTTCAGCGGGACCTGCAGGTCAGTACAATGCATATGACTCACAGTACGTACACAGAATGCTGTGACTGTGTTTCAGTCGTCTCGACCTGGAGGCTGTTTCTGTACCTTCCATTCCAGAGACAGCTTGTCAACACAGGTTTTTACAAAATACAGTGTAGGTAGGATGCTTCTCTGTAATATAGTATAGGACAAGTCAGGTTTCTTGCTTCTCGTGGCTGCCATCTTAGTTACAAACCTAGTTTTTGCCATCAAATGCAAGGTAAGCCGGTAGTCTTGCAGATTTGAAGAAGCCAAGGCAATCGAAAAAACTGCTTGCGTGATCTTGAACGTTCTGCCCGCCTTTCTGTGCGGTTCTACATACGCAGCCTGTACGGCCTGGATATCATGCTTACTCTGTGGTAACAACGGCGCAATGCTGTGCAACCGGATACTGCAAATAGTGTCTACCAATGGGACACTACAGTGCACTTACCTTGTACTATTTGTTGTGGACTCTCTAGGAGATGTTGGAGCTAGAAAGTCGAACGGTTCGATAGAGAGATTCTGATGCTTTTGTTCGATCCACCTGGTGAACTGGAATGAACGGCTGGATCAGCATGGATGATATTAGTGTATGGATAAGCAAAACCTGTGTAAAAAGCGGTTAGATGTCTGCGTTCAAGCTGTGTGGTATTGGATGCATATGCATGATCATACTGTGCGAAGGTCGTGTGCCTTTATATAGTGTTTCTGCTGCCTGTTGACATAGTTGGGTTAGTGCTTGTTCAATTAATTAATACAAGTGTTTTTGCATGATTTGCGTATATATAATTGGAGGGTTTGTGGCAGTTCTCAAATCAAATATTAATATCCTACCAGTTTTGCAAAGGTGGTGAACACTGTTGTTAACCAAAAGAATGATTTTGCGGTGTCGACCTGTCATGCGTCCGTGATGGTATTTTCTTCCTGCTGGGCACGTGCCTTAGGTGCTGGGCACGTGCCTTAAGTGCTGGGCACGTGCCTTAGGTGCTGGGCACGTGCCTTAGGTGCTGGGCACGTGCCTTAGGTGCTGGGCACGTGCATATTGAAGAGCGTGGTTTGCAAAGCGACACAACGACGAGAGTGATACGAAACGATTTGCTCTTGTTCAAGGAATTGCACTGATCCAGCCGCTAGAACTTTGCATAGTCCACCCAGTACATAACAAAAAACACGTGCAAAACACGTGGAGCGCGCGCGAGAAGGAGGATTGGGTACGAGTCTAGTTCTACGTATGGTTTCCTCAACGCCATGTTATTCCAGTTACGTGTGTACACGACAGCTCCATGTAATTACCTATTAGTAGGTTGTGGAAACTATGGTTTGGGAGATTGCTGCCACTTCCACAGCGTGCTTACAGTTGAACATGTACGACTATGCTCAATTGGGTGCTCAGCTGTCTCCGTGCATGTGATCCTCTAGGCTTCCGTGCATGTGATCCGGTAGACTCCGTGCAAGATGCGTGGGAGTTGTTTATTGATGCAATCAACTTTAGTACGTACATCCATCAGCTGCTATGCTATTTGAACATCAGTCAAAGTACGGAATCCCAAGTTGCACGCATCACTTCCATCTTCAATCATTCACACGCAATGTACTCATCCACAGAAGCAACGCAGATTGGACCAAGACAAAACCACTTCATCTACGTCTACATTTTAATGAATGAAACAAGTAGAAAAACATTTTGAGAAATTGATGGGTATGGACTTATTCATTCTGATCTCCTACATCACAATCTTTTTCTTTGCTTGCAGAACTTTCAATCTAAAAGGCAGCTGTCATGTGTGACACTCACAGTACTCAATTGTGATGTAGGAGATGAGCATGAATAGGTGCATACCCATCTCTACATACCCATCAGTTTCTCAAATGTTGTTATACTTGTGCTAGTAAGGTAGAGCAGGGCGTCTTCTAGCTCTTTGTTTCGCTTTTTAATTTTCTTAAAATTTCAAAACTTTAAAAAATGATTTATTTATGTTTTTATATAGTTTAGTTGTATAGGTAACTAAAACATGGGATGAGGTAAACGCCCTTGTTGACTTTCAACATTCTACTTCATTTCTGTGCTTGTCCTACAGCTTCTTGACCATGCAATTGAGATACTGTCACAGAAGTGGATGTTTGCACAGTCATATTCAAGCTCAGCTGTCAACACTTCATTTACCTAATACAAATTTGTATACTTCTAGGCAGTGGCGCACAAGTAGAGATATCTTGTTGTGATGGGTATATCAAAGTGTATGCTGTAGCTCTTGGCATGAGACTCAATCTGATGATGGTAATGTGATGAGGGAATTTGCAAGGGTATTTGCAAAAGATGAACTGTCATTCTTGCCAAAGTGTCTGCGTCAACAGCAGCTGTTTACACGTTGTACTGCAGTTTTTGTTGAAACACACAGTTAAAGGCCAAAGGTCAAACCTTCCTGGCAGCTCTTCATGCCAAAACTTACTTTATTTTTACAACGCAAGACTAACTGGCAGGCATTGTGTTGCACGTCCTAGAGGTTGTGACTTTTGTTATTAGACTGTGTGCCTAATACCTGCCTCTCGTGCTGAGCATGTGTGGAACGGACATCAATCCACAGCAAAGACATGTGGGGTCTGATTTGATACTAAGGTCAGGTCTTTTGAATTCTGGCTTCAAAGTCAACCTGTCATGTCATGTCTTGAAGCTTATACATTCCCGGCTTTGTGACAAAACGGTAATACTCATTTGCTTACAATAGTCTTGAGCTTGAAAATGGATGTGACTGTATAGGAATACCTGAAATTATGGTTGGTAGTAACATTATTTTAGTTATTTTATGTAACTGATACTGGAAATATTTAGTTGACAGCTGCTGTTGATTATGGCCTTATATTCACATACAGACTGATGTTTGAAAATTTAAGTTTTAGACAAGCATAGTCATCTATTACGTCACGTGATTGGAAAATGCAGCCATAATGGTGACTTATTTTGATATTGAAAGAGAAGTAGAATGTACAGCACGCCTGACTAGGATGCAACCGTGAATGGAGAAATATTATTACCCAACAAGCAGCAGCAGTGAGAGACAAGTATGAGTTTTGACTGCATTTCAATTTGCAACAGCGTTTGCTTATGCCAGTAATCAGCAAGACGCATAGTCTAACTGCTTAGTGAAATAATCACCAACAGAAATGGCAGACAGCTAGATACGTAGCATCTACGCTTTGCTGTGTGTAGCTAACTAGCACAAATGTCATTAGTCACACAGGAGTTCACACCCCAACTCTACTTTTGAGGTGGTGGCAATTCTGTAATTATTAATCGTGAAACAGAATCCAAGCCAAGATAAGTGATGCCTTTCTTCTTTTGCCATAATGCTGACAGTTACCAATGCGAAACTCGATGTTAACCACGGTTTTTTTGTAATTTTTTTGTCTGCCATTGTCTTCTGACAAACCACCGAGTGTGGATAATGTGAATTGCCTCTTTGGCCCTCAAACACAATTGCATCAATTGGTGGTTGGCATTTTTCTCCGTCAAATGTAAAGTAACATCGAGCATACACAACAAGTGGATTTGCATACTAGGTATTGAGCATCGTTCTGTAAAGTTCCTCCGAACTCCACATGTAGTGCTGATTCATTAAGATGTTTATTGAATGTACAGCTCTAATATGTTAGACTAGTTTGATTTCTTACGAGTAATGCTCCATTTTGTTGGTCTGAACCTTCAGTCGTAGTACATTGCTTCCAGATTACGTGAAGTGAATGTGGTGGTGTGGGCATTCTTAGCTTCATTCCTGACTCACCTCTTGCTCCTTTCACGCCTTGTTCACCCATTGCGCCTGGTGGACCTGTTAGACCTGTGGGACCAAGTAATCCGTAGGTACCAGGTTGCCCGTCTATTCCAGGTTCTCCCATTTCTCCTTTCTCTCCAACACATTTGCAATATTTTGTTGGCTAGAGACAGAGGTTAGATTGGATTGTGATGTCAACTGTCATAATCTCAGGCTGAGTTTTGCCAGTTTCGATATTCATGAAACACAGTTAGATGTCATTTTGAAAATTTCAGAATGTTGTAATGCTCCTCACAGCCATGTTCAACAGTAAAGTGGGTATAATCTTACAGAGAAACTAAGAGTTTACATAGTACAGTTCTTTCTGTCAACATCACATGCCCTTCCCTCATCCTCCGTTTGAGGCAAAATGTTTGTATCTTTTTACAAACCCAGGAGAGGTCGTTGCATCTCTTAAGATTCTATCTTTTGTACACAGATTCAAAATAAAAATACTATTGCGTGTTGCACGTGGCTATGATGTTTACATAGTTTGCCTATGTAAACACTATGGAGTGCTGCACCAAATTTGCAAATCATAGCAGCGGGATCACATTTGCGTTAGACCTGCGCTAATCACAATTACTTGACTATGATTAGCTTAGTAATGATGTAAACACGCTCCAAGTTCAACATGCTAGCTAGCTGCTGACCACATTTACTACTAATATTTTGAGTAACTTTTTGTTTGAAAATATTGATGTGATATCTTTTTGATGGTACTATCGACACATCTGCACTGGAGGTATTGCTTGTGCTACAAGATTTCAATAGTTTTGGATGTGTGAAACATGTGCTTTTACGTGTCAAGTAACAACGATTGCAGCATGTTAGCAACAACGAATGAAACATTGTCTTAAACATTAAAAAATCGGGCACCTTCGTCGTTGTAGTACTGATTTCGTCAGTGGTACCAAAATCGTCTTCAAAATTTGTTGGTGTCATCATATGGTCATCCACAGCATGTCTAGTGTTCATGCTAGATGTACTAGTAGGAGTCATCATAGCCTCATTCGTTTGATGTCTAGACTTCATTTTAGGTGTAGGGTAGTCTGTTATTCTAAGAGAAGGCTGTTGATGCGAAGCAGAAGAATATGATAGCTGACGTAGGGAGTGTGATTGCCATTACTAGTAATCTTTTGCGGCAATTTGTTCTACAAACAGACACGGTAAGAAATGTTACTTACTTTTCACTGCATGACGGAAGGTCGAGAACTCTCAGTCGTTCGCTGAGAGCACAAATTAATGGTCTGCGTAGCACGGTCACTGAATGTTTCTCATTGAGTGCATATATTGCTGTGTGTGGGCATGCAAGTGTGTAGTGCATCTGCACGTTATTATACCATCATGCCATCACAGAAAGCTGTGACCTAGGAAATCACTGTAGGATGCAGTGTACAAAATCTGTTTCAACGAGCATTTCATACACGGTTCATCAACGCAACGATTTTCAAACAAAATAGTTATGGAACAGGCTCAGTTTCTTACTCTTTCCAGTTTTCAACCTTTCCCTGCCGTTATCATCTCTTCACATGCGACTCGACAAAGGTTGCAAGTTTAATCCGGTTGTATTTGTCTAGAAATTAAGGAGCTAAGACAGTCCAAAAGATTTCTTAACTTTTTGCCGTTCTGCCTAGTTTTCTGTGCATCAATTATTGCTACTCACCAGGCGCAGTTCCGACACATTGTCTAACCACGGTGCTGTACGACCGTGCATGTCTAACAAGACGCTCCAGTCTACTTACCTTGTGTACGTTGTTCAGACGCTCGAAGCGACTACGGAGCTCAGCTGCAGATACTGATGACTCGCGGCTACTGAAATGAGAGCTCAGCGAGCATGCATCTGTATATGTATGTGGTATCCTTATGTATTATGAGCGCGTGATCTAATGTAACACTTCTCGACAGTAGGCCTGTCAATAGTGGATGCAAATGGTCCTGATGTATCAAGAGACAGTTTTGCTGTTGTTGGTCGACAGCAATTGAGGTGTTAGACTTCACAAATGTATGCACAACAACGTTAGCTGCATCTTCAGTTACCCCTCTTAAGCATCGATTACACTTCCTGCTTATGTTCATCACTCCAGATCAAACAGAGTGTAGTCCGTCTTTTCTCAAGTATTCGCAGCATCTCTAATTGTCAGAAAATTGATATCCTATCTTACTAGTTTGCGAGGGCAAGCGAACACGGCTGATAATCAGAAGGCACGTATTTTGAGGAGGCAACCTGAGCACGTTACAGGCAGTCGCGTGTTCGACACGTGTTACTGTATATCAACAGCATGCACGTGCTGCATGGGCAGCAAAGAACAGCATGGTACCGACGTCTCTCATCTCACGGGTCGCTCGTTCACGCGGTTTCAAGTTTCTTCCGTATTTGCAGAATTGAGCAAGTCCACACATTTTGACGCATATGATGTTTATGTGCTCTAGCTGCTTTGACCGAAGCGAAAAGACCTTTGACTTTTATCTCTCTTCGATCTACATGTTCAGTGCTGCTTTTACACTAGGTACCATGCATACTTTGTTACCATGCATACTGTGGTACCATACATGCACATTGTGGTACCATGGACACTGTAATACATGCATACTGTAATATCATGCATGCAGTGGTACCATGCACACTGATACCATGCATACTGTATTACCATGTGTACTGTGGTACATGCACGCTGTAGGTATCATGTATACTGTGCTGCGATGCACACTGTGGTACCATGCATGTGGTATGATATTGCGGCATTAGAACTGAACGCCAAAAGACTCCGCGTGTTAGCACGTGTTCATCGATTGTGAAGAGCAAGTACCTGTCAGGAAGGCTACAGAAAATTACTCTTTGAGCTGTGATATAAGTGTGCGGATCTTTTGAAGCACACGGTCGTAAGTGTACGTGTTCCGTATCATACGTGTAATTAGCTCACACATTCCGGAATGTTTGACAAGACTGTTGTATTTAAATGGATTTTTACATCTGTGCTAATAGCTAGCTCGCTATCGGAAAAAAGATAGGTGTGCACTATTCAGACATGGAATTTATAGTTGGTAGAACTGATTTTGTAAATTTGTATTTGGCAGCTACTGATAGATTTTAAACGTACTGTACTTGTCATACGTACATGCAGTTGATATTTATAATTCTAACAAAATTGTGTGGAAAATCTTAAATGATTCAGCAAGCACAGTTATTTATAGATTTACAATAGAAATGAAAGATATGTGCTCTACTTTGAGAATCTTCTTGAAGGTCATGTCTTCTTGTCATTGAGAATGAATCTGTATACTCAGACTTTGACCTGGCTTATGCTGCTGCAAAATTGTGGATTTGGTTATCATTGTTTGCAAACTTTCTAATAAAGAACACACATTAGCAGTCCATATATACTATAGTGTGACTGCAAAGGGAGCAATATGTCTGGGCAAAGAAACTGCAAATGAGACAAGTGTGGAAGTACTTGCATTTCTATTCGCGCAACAGCTATTGCTTATATAAGCAATCAGTACTAGGCTCAAGTCCTTAATTAGTGTAATGAAAGTCTAGCAACAAAAGACAATAGACGCCTAACAACTACGCTTTGCTGTTTGTAACTAGCATAAAAGTCATCAGTTGCAGAAGAGTTCACATACGGCGTTTTTCATTCTGAGGTGGTGGCACCTCCCTGATGACTATTCGTGAAACAGAATCCAACCCGAGATGGGTATTGCCTTCTTCTTGTCGGGAACGATGATGACATTGCCCAATACGAAATTCGACATCAACCCGGCCTTTTTTAATGCCCTTGCCCTTCATCGTTTTTTGACAAAAACCACCTATTTGGTGTGGATAATGTGAATCGCCGTCTTGACTCTCATACACGACACCGTCAATTTCTGGTTCGCATTCTTTGCCATTAAATGCAAAATACCATCGAGCACAAACAACGGGTGGACTTGGGACTATGTTATTGAGCGTTGTTCGTAAAGTCCCTCCAAATTCCACTTGTAGTGCTGTTTCATCACGCTATTTTTGGAATGAACATCTCTAATACATAACATCAGATTAACACGTACTAAAACTGCATACTGACTATACCTAGTGTCATTTCTTACGAGTAATGTTCCGTTTCGTTTTTCATTAACCCCACTCTTGGTACATTGCCTCCAGTTCATGCTAAGTGGTGGTACGTCTCCAGTCCTACCCTTATCTCCCTTCGCACCTGGCGAACCTCTCTCTCCATCATTTCCCTTTGATCCGCGATCTCCTTCTAGACCGCGTATTCCGCTTTTACCTGGAGCTTCGGGCTCTCCTTTTTCACCTTTATCTCCAACCGTTCTCTAGAGAAAACGACATACAGGGTTGTAGCCGGCAGTTTGGAGGTGGTACGCACAGACGCACATGCTCAGACGGACATAATAAGGTTCTTCTCATGGTATACACATATCCATAACACAATGTCTTGAGTGTCAATCGACATTTTTGTGGAGAAACGGCCAGCTATGAAACCATTTGGTCTGTGCACAGTACATGCAGCACAGGGTTAATGCTTCCCGAAGGTTCTCTTCGGAACAAAGAATTCATGGACTGAGTGAGGAGGCTTACTGTGAGGTGACAGAAGCAACACCGTCTAATTGTTTTGGTTAATCTTTTATCCGCTATTTTGAAACAAGAATGAACGGGTCTGCGAGCGGTATGCGATCTAATCTTCTGGGCTGCAGGTACTTGATATGAGGCTGTCACAGAATGATTAAATAAAATTATTTAACTTTAGCTGTACCCTAGTCTGGAGGTTCTCGGGAATTGTCTATTGTTTGAAAAGTGGTCCAGTTGAAACCAGACCAACCAGACTGGTGTCAACGTCGGTGATATAGTATTGCTTTGTGATACCAACTCAGTTTGCTGGAGAACTCATTGAAATTGTCTAATTTTTAGCTCTATTTATGAATTAGTAAGATAAACAGTTTATATGGATCGTTATCATATATAGCACATTGTACACACTTGCATGCATCCTTCTTCCAGAAATGCTGGATTTTACTTGTTTTGTTTGACAAGTAGTAATTTTGTATCTGCTATCAACTCTTAGATAGACCAAATAAGTGCCAATACATTTGTGTCTATATACAAATATAATTAACAGTATCTAAAATAGTACTAGGTAAATTGTTAAATAGAAATTAGTACGTTTTTTCTCCATAGCCTGGTACGTTTGATGAAATTATTACGTTTTCTTCTCCATTGTCTGTTACGTTTGATATTTGCTCCTCAGCAAAAGCCAATGAAGATATCCAGAATAGCATCAAAGCAGTGATGTAGTGAGTAGATTTCATATTTCCGACGTGTCAACTGTTGAAGGTTCGGTGAGCGTTAGTCTCTTGATATCTGCACAGAAACAGTGCTTAGATAAATAACTTTCCAATTTTTTTCACGAGAATTCAACAACTTGACATTACTGTTTGAGGTCAGTGTAAGGTGTGTATATACATAGGCAGGCATACACTCCGTCTCGTGATATTTGGGTGGCAGTGACGTGATGGACCACCTAGGTCTACCTATTTCATGCATTTACTAACAGCCTTTATGCTTCTCAAAAGGACCATTCTAACACTCTCTGTTGTAGAAACGTATCATTCTTGTGTGTTTATCGTTTTCTCGTATTTGACCTAAAATCTCCTCCGGCACGGATCGAACACCCACGTCTTTAGAAATCGACAGACATTGTGTGCACGTTCTGTCTCCGTCTTAGTATATAGCAAATTTGATCTGTACATGAAACATGTTGACGTCTTTGAAACGATTTGCTAGCATTTCCTCGTACAGCAACGTATAGCTATACAACCGTGTATAGAGTGAAATTTTGTTCAACCATTATACCATACTTCGCTATCATCTAACTTGACTTACTGCGTTCTTGTTATTGGCATCGACTTCACACGGTTTGTGATGCTGGACAGCAACTGAATGGAGGGTTTGCGAATAGGACAATGTATAGTGTGATTCAGCAGTAATGCCACACCGTGGTCACGCCTTTATAATTAGCGTTATCCTCGGTGTACCTTTCCACCCAGTAAGAAGACACATCGTTTTGAATTTGAAACTCTAGTGCACGGCAGGATCAGAAACATTCTGTAAGCGAAATTGTGTTCATTACACCTTCTTTGCTAGAAGTTTTACTGCAGTAGTCCTTACGAGTTTAATTTGCTAAGGCTCCAGACAGACAGGTACTAGTTGTCAAAGATTTCCCTTCAGGCTGACTCATATTACAGATGATGCCTGTATGTTGTTGTGCATTACAACTAAATTTTTCCTAGTGAGTCTAAACAAACCTGTAAGATACGTATCTAGTAGTTTGTTGTAGGGAGCCATTCAGGGAGCGATATCTTTGCTTGAGAGCAGCTGCATGCTTTGACACATACAAGTATCAGATTCGACTGCTTTCATATTCGCCTTCACTTAGCAGCAACTATCATTGTTCAAGTCCTTACTTAGTAGTGTAACACCAGCTTTGCAATCTTGAGATGGTCGCTGAGTTGGTGGCAATTCAGTGATTATTGTTTGTGAAACAGAAGCCAACCCAAGGTAAAGTTCGGGAGCTTTGTCGTCTTCGACTATGATGACCGGCGCCATGCAAACCCAAAATGTCAATGTAGTGCTAGCCCAGCGCCTTTCACGTCTCTCACTGCGCTGACGTAAATGATTTCTTGACAAAAACCAACGATTTGCTGTGGCCATGTGTATTGCTTTTCTCGCTTTCATACACGACACCAGCAATGAGTGCTTGTTTCTCATCCAACGGCGTTCGGTAATGATATGTCTAGATTTGCACACCGTATTGCATATTTCATTATCCCATCATATTGAACGTATTCAGCTGCACGTGACAGTGACTGCATCACGTTCGCGACGCGTGTCAGCAGTAGTCGCGCGGAATGGCGCACGTGTATGTCTGTTTATGTCAACATCTTACTTTGATAATCATGTATGTTATTTACCCTCATCATCTACGATGCTTATCGATTCTACCATTTTAATAACAGTTTATGTTTTAGAAACGTACCTTCTGGGCTTTTCTTTGCAATTTTGATTTACAAAGAATAGGACACGGTCACACCCACGTACAGAAGTACCCCAATGAAGTGCTCACCTTCTGCCTTTGTCTACAGGCTTTGCTTTTCACGAAAATGTGCATGTTCACGACTTTGAATCTTTTTGCTAACCTCTCCTCATACAACTACACTCTTATTTAATTAAACCAGGCTTATACGCAGTGGCGTCCGTACGCATGAACCTGTGGATGTCATGGCCTCTCCAATAGTAGTAGGTGTGGCCTCTTAAACGTTTATAATGTTAGCTGGCATCCCCAATTTTGTAGATCCAGCGACGTTCCGGACTGTTATTAACCCAAGGGGCGCACGCGCCTCTGGTTATGCAGTTTAAGGTCTGTCGACGACGCTATCATTAGATGGATGTGAGCGGGTGCATAGACGGATGTGGCGGTATTATCTACTTCGCGTATACACACATAGGACCCTGTTATCGTATGGTTGTATAAGCTAAAGTTTTGGGAGAGCGGATGCCGCCAATTATTACGAATTTATCTAAGTTTGTCCTGTAATACTATCCACACTGTAGTATGATGCATATTGTGGTACCGTGCATACTATGGTACCATGCATACTGTGGTATCATGCTTACTGTGGTACCATTACAATGCATACTGTGGTACTGTGCACACTTTGGTACCATGTAGACATTACTGTGATACCATGGAGACTGCGGTACCATGCGTTGTACTATGCACATTGTGGTACCATGCATACTGTACTACTGTGCATACTGTACTACGATGCACACTGTGGTACCTTGCATACTTTAATGTCCCGCGTTTTGTTCTGAGCATGCATGACGCTTACGTTGTATATATGTGCTACTCCATAATTGTGGATTTGGTTACCACTCTTTGCAAACTTTATAACAAGGAACCCACATTACCAGTGCGTATATATGGTGTGACTACCAAAAGAGCAATATCTTTGGCAAATCAGCTGCAAATGAGACAAGTATGAGATTTGCTTGCTTTCTATTCGCGCAACAGTTTTTGCTTATATGAGTAATCAGCACTAACCAATGTTCAAGTCCTTACACCACGAATGTCACAGCTAGACGTCTATCAAGTACGCTTTGCTGTGCGTAATAAGCATAAATGTGATCAGGTGCACAAGAGTTCAGACACCACCGTTTCCCTTCTGAGGTGGTGGCACTTCGGTAATGACTATTGGTGAAACAGAATCCAACGTGAGGTAGGTGTTGCCTTTTGCTTTTCGGGTGTGATGATGACAGCGCCCAATGCGAAATTCAACTTCAACCCTGCCTTTTTAATGCCCTTCCCTTTCATCGTTTCATGACAAAAACCCACCAATTTGGTGTGGATACTGTGAATTGCCTTTTTGACTCTGAGACAGGACTCCCTCAATTGGTGGTTGGTATTATACGTCATTAGATGTAAAATACCATTGATCACAAACCACATGACGCTGTGTTCACGGTGTTGGTGTTGAGCATTGTTTATAGAGTTTCTCCAAATTCTACTTGTAATACAACGTTTGCTTTTTCAAATGGTGTAAGTGGATGTTTTGGGTGACATAGTAATGACCGAACAGTTGTTGTTGGTGTACTCACTAATTTGATGTCACTAATTTGATGTTAAGTTTATTGCACAGACATCCGACTTGTTGTGTAATACTTGGTGTAAAAGTTAACTTCAATATTGGCATTTGTTGTTCACAACTTGCTCTTTGATTCTGTGATTTCATAGTTGTTTTTGTATGAATGAATCTGTATATCCATTGCATTTAAAATGGTTTTATTCTGTTTATTTCCAAAGTCTTTTTCTTCGTCTGTGCTGCATATGTGTTCTGCTCGGTGTTGGAGACATTTAGTAATTCCGGCTTTTTACTGATGTTGGATGAGCAGAACGATAGAGTAGGTATCTGTTGGTTGTTGTCTGATTTTGATAAACTGATGTTTCTAGTGTTCCAGTGATGTTACGTTTAACTAAACAGTCAAGTGTGTGGGTGTGTGTGTGTGTGTGTGTGTGTGTGTGTGTGTGTGTGCGCGCGCGCAGGTGTGCGTGCATGCGTACGTGCGTGTGTGTGTATTATTCACCTTGCTTGTATCATCATCTAATCTTCCTTCTTGTTATCTCTCTGATGAATAGCTTGGTCAAGCCATTTCCTTATCTCCTTTAGACTAACTGTAGTGAGTTGACATTTACATTACATGTGTATGCATGCATGTTTGCATGTATTTCCATAGGTATGTAATAAATACATATGCGTTGTCAGACAGAGCGTATGCCACACGTGACAGGGACAAAACATGTCAGCACGTACGTTTTTCATGTTATTTGCGGTAGTATAAAACAGATGTTACCTCACAGCGTCTCAGTGGCAAACATATTAGGCAGAGGTTCTTTGACTAATTAGTTTTAATTAATGAGCCCTTCTTTTACAGATTTGTCTTACCGCTTTTGCCTGCTCAAGTAGATGGTCATAATCAAAGACGGAAACATACCGTTTGTTATTGAGCATGACTGAATCTGTCGGGCATGTTTTCAAGACAATTTTGACAGCAAAACGAATATAGTCCGGGCAGAAACGGAAGAAAAGTGGAGTCTTGCTATAGAGGCTTTCTTTGGAGGAGACATAAGAAAGGTTTGTTCATGTCTGTCAGTCGGGGTTACTAGACTTGACACAGTCTCTCTCTAGGGGGGGGGGGAATGACGAAGGCGGAGAGAGACTGGGTCAAGTCTAAGGGGTTGTGCCTACATGGTGATGGGGCAAATTGTGATCCCAATCTAAATTGCTGTGGCTCCAGATATTATATATGTCAACAAGTACAGTGAAAAATATGCGCTGGGTGATTACGGTGATTTATCTAATGATTAATAATAGAAATTGAAACAATTGTGGCCTAAATTGAGCTTGAAGGTCATGCACACTTGACAGGTAGCCTAGACCTCCCAGACTGGTGTAGCACTGATTCAAAATTGGCTTTGAATCGGGGCTCCATGGGCCTGGGAGATCGAGGCTAACAATCAGGTGCGTAGGGTAGGGATGTTTGTTGCGTTGTCTAGAGACTGTTTATCAGTAGTTGAATCTGATAATCTTTGAGCAAGCTGTACAAGTAGCTTTGATTATTATAATGTAGATCTTTTGCATTTTGTATCGCAGCTATTTGTGGTGTTGAAAGGGACTGCAGTTTGTAGTGTTACTGTTTTGTTTTGGAAGACAAAGACGAATAAGTGAGTGCATACCTGCATATTTGGGTCTAGCAGAGTAATTTTCAGAACCTTCCATAACATGATCTGATCTACCCCCTGCTTGTCATTGAGCTGAAACGGGGTTGACTTGATCTTGACTGACTAGGACACTGTTTGTTGCTCCCACAGTACATTATCAATGTTTGTGTAGGTTGCAATTACAAATGGGGTAACGTCATTAGGCTGTGCAGCTGCTGTGAGACAAGTACATAGAGTTTGCCTGCATTTGTATTCACAACAGCTTTTGCTTATCTGAGTAATCAGCAAGATTCGATTAGAAGCGCAGCACACGTACATAGTGTAACATCCATTTAACAGCAAAGTGACATATACATGTAGCAACTACTTATTGCTGTGTATAACTTGAGCAATATCAGTTAATGGCATCAGTTCTGCAAGAGCTTAGAGCTCAGCTTTAATCCTGAGGTGGTGGCATTTCAGTGATTATGACTCGTGAAACAGAATCCAAGCCAAGATAAGGGATACCTTCTGGTCGTCTATGATGGCAATGCCCGATGCGAAATTCAATATTAACTTTGCCAGTTTTGAGATGTTTGTTACTTGCAGTTTTTTGGCAATACCCACCGATTTGGTGAGGATAATGTGAATTGCCTTTCTGACCCTCAAAAACGACTCCGTCAATTGGTGGTTGGCATTCTTCACCATTAAATGTAAAGTACCATCGAGCACAAACGACACTTTGTTTTCTCTTTAAGGTGTTGAGCATTGTCCGTAAAGTTCCTCCAAATTCTACACGTAGTGACGTTTTATCTTCGTATTTTTCGAAGGAACAACACTAATAGATTAAATCAATTTGATAAATATTGTTATTCAACTGCATTATGAGCAGTTTTTTTCTTACGAGTAATGTTCCTGCAGTTTTGTCTGAGCCCTTACTCTGAGCACACTGCTTCCAGTTTACTTGCTGTGGAATTGGGGGTAATGTTGGTGTGACTCCTGGTGGACCTCTCTCTCCTTTCTCACCTCTTGTACCTGGTGCACCTGGTACACCCTTTCTTCCTTGCCTTCCTTTCTGACCATTTTGTCCATCACTTCCAGGCTCTCCATTTGCTCCCTTTGGTCCTGCCTCACCTTTCGCACCTACCTCTCCTATCACTCCAGGCTCTCCAACACATTTGCAAAGTTCTGGTGACTAGTGAAAAAGATAAGATTGCCCTATGATATCAACTGTAAGAGCTTCACTCTTGACGTTTTTCAGTAAAAGATAAGGTTGCCCTATGATACCAACTGTAAAAGCCTCACTTTTTAGGTTTTTCAGTTTTGCTATTAGGAGACCAGAAAGAGAAGATTACGTTGAATTATTAGAATTTTTGTATTGATTGCCTATGTTCAACAGTACAAATCACTGTGGTTAAATATGTAGCTAGTGTCGAGTGTGTATGGCAGCATCTACCTTGGTCATTACAGTAATCACAGATTACTATTAGCTTTTGCTTTAGCTAAGTCAGTAGCATTAGATTTGCATGCTAGTTACTAAGTAACACTTAGGGCCATCCTTTTTCAAAATACAAGTTGGTATTGCACTTTGTATTGTGCTGAGTCACCCGGGACTGATTAATTATGAGCTACTGATTTGTATAATTTAAAGAAAGTGGCATTGGCTAAAATGAATTTGCAGTTTGGTTGAGTCGATGCAGTTATTTTGATGTGAAGTGTGTGTGTGTGTGTGTGTGTGTGTGTGTGTGTGTGTGTGTGTGCGTGTGTGTACAACACATCTGTGACTAAAAAAGCAATGCAGGTAGTGCATTATATACTTCTTTCATCATGCAGTAAGTCCTGGTATTTTTATATCAGAATTTGCCTTGAAATACTATGATTTCTATTCAATATGATTTCAGCATGTTAGTTGACTGCTACCTACATCTGCTAAGACTAAGTAGTACAAGTAATTATGATTAATTTTATATACAATAGTTCATACAGTAATGATAACGGCAATGTAATCCGATATATAATACGCCATCTGACGCTTCCGTCTGTCTGGATGGAGGAATGTCTGTCTGTAACGCGTTGATCGACACAACGCCGTTCTCAGATCGTCGCGAAACGCGGCGGCCCGGTCGCGTTCGGCCGTCCGAGACGAACGGTCGAGTCAGATTTCGCCTACACTGCCTCCGATGGACACGAGACTTCGTCGGCGGATGCCCCAGAGTTTGTTTATTCAATTAATTAACCGAGTCTGCGGCTGTGAAGTGTGTTCGCCTTCATTGCCATTCTACACATCTGGTAGAGTTCAAGATGCCGGGCTGAGTCTGTTTCCGTGCGTGCGTCCGTGTGTAACGGAAGGTGCGTCTTCTTCGCGGAAGTGGCGTGCAAAGTTATTGCTACCACCCATAGGGCGGGGTAGGGGATGTGACGTGTGATCTTGCCAGCCCACTGTACGCTATTGTATTCTACGCGCCCACTGCAGTCAGTGCGTCTTCTTCACTGTATGACGTGTAGCTTAGGCAGTGCATGGGATGTTATAAGACAGAGCTGTGACTGGAGTGAATATGTGTACGTGTGTGTGTGTGTGTGTGTGTGTGTGTGTGTGTGTGTGTGTGTGTGTGTGTGTGCGTGTGTGTGTGTGTGTGTGTGTGTGTGTGTGTGTGTGTGCGCGCGCGTGTCCGTGCGTGCGTGCGTGTGCGTGTGTGTCCGTGTATGTGCATGTGTGTCCGTGTATGTGCATGTGCGTGTGTGGGAGTGTGCGCGCGCGTGTGTGCTTGCGTGTGTGTGTGTGTGTGTGTGTGTGTGTGTGTCTGTGTGTCTGTGTGTGCGCGCGCGCACCCGTGTGGTGTGTGTGCGTGGGTGTGTGCGTGTGTGTATGTGCGCGTGTGTGCATGCGCGCGCGCGCGTGTGTGTGTGTGTGTGTGTGTGTGTGTGTGTGTGTGTGTGCGTGTGTGCGTGCGTGTGTGTGTGTGTGTGTGTGTGTGTGTGTGTGTGTGTGTGTGTGTGTGGCGTGTGTGTGTGTGTGTGTGTGTGTGGCGCGTGTGTGTGTGTGTGTGTGTGTGTGTGTGTGTGTGTGCGTGTGTATGTGCGCGTGTGTATGTGCACGTGTGTGTGTGTGCGTGTGTGTGTGCGTGCATGCGTGTGTGCGTGCGTGTGTGCCCGTGTGTGTGTGTGTGTGTGTGTGTGTGTGTGTGTGTGTGTGTGTGTGTGCGCGCGCACTGGTGTGGTGTGTGTGCGTGGGTGCGTGCGTGTGTGTATGTGCGCGTGTGTGCATGCGTGTGTGTGTGTGTGTGTGTGTGTGTGTGTGTGCGCGCTCCCGCGTGTGTGCGTGCGTGTGTGTGTGTGTGTGTGTGTGTGTGTGTGTGTGTGTGCGTGTGTATGTGCGCGTGTGTATGTGCACGTGTGTGCGTGCGTGTGTATGTGCGCGTGTGTGCGTGCGTGTGTGTGTGCGTGTGTGTGTGCGTGTGTGTGTGCGTGTAAATTTTTTCTCTATACTAACATGTCTGTGGACCCGCCCCACAGTGAGATTGTGAGATTGGGGCTACTCCACGTGCTAAATAATGGGCGACTGGCGAAAGTTAATTATGTATATAGCTATTATCTAGGTGCTAGCGCAACTTCTACCACCCATAGAGCTGGTAAGGGCTAGTAACCATTATTGCACTATTCTTGATCAAACAATTTTTTTAAAAAGTTACCTTTGGTGCAGGTTCCGTAGTGAAATATTCTGGGTCCTGGAATAGTAACAATTATTGCACTACTCTTGATCAAACAAATTTTTAAAAAGTTACCATTAGAGCAGGTTCAGTAGTAGTGTCAGAGACTGGGTTCTGGGAGTTTTCCCCAAAGTGTGAGTGTGATGACGAGAGGCAGAAGAAAGCCAAAACTGAGATGAAGAAAAGTGTGAATTTCATTGGGACGTATTTTGCGTCGATTTGATTCCTTTGATAGACCTGTGAACAGACAAGGCAAGGAAGTCTATATGTCACTGATGGAAAGTCCAGGACTGGAACTGTCTGCAGCAAGCTTAAATGTTGTGAACAATGAATGTGTCTGATCAGTGCACATGGAAGCACTACCTGCGTGGAAATTAAGATAACGACTGTATGTTTTCACACATGCTTCGTTTCTGTATGCTAACACTGTCTTATTGCTTCAACCGGACCTGCAAGTCAGGACAATGCATATGCCTCACAGTACGTACACAGAATGCTGTGACTGTGTTTCAGTCGTCTCGAGCTGAAGGTTGTTTCTGTACCTTCTATTCCAGAGACAGCTGGTCAACACAGGTTCTTATAAAATACAGTGTAGGTAGGATGCTGCTCTGTAATATAGTATGGGCAAGTTCATGTTTCTTGCTTCTCTTGGCTGCCATCTTACTTACAAATCTAGTGTCGTTCTGCCCACCTTTCTGTGCGGTTCTACATGCTCAGCCTGTACACGGCCCTGATGTCATGCTTACTCTGTGACAACAACGGCGCAATGCTGTGCAACTGGATACTTCAAGTAGTGTCTGTCAATGGAACGCTACAGTGCACTTACCTTGTGCTATTTGTTGCGGACTCTCTACCAGATGTTGGAGCTAGAAAGTCGAACGGTTCGTTAGAGATATTGTGATGCTTTTGTTGGATCCACCCGGTGAACTGGAATGAACTGCTGGATCACCAGGGATTATATTAGTGTATGGATAAGAGAAACCTCTGTAATGAGCGGTTAGATGTATGCCTTCAAGCTGTTTGGTATTGGATGCATATGCATGATCATACTGTGCGAAGAATGTGTGCCTATCTATCTAGAGTAGGCATGTACTGTTGACATAGTTGGATCAAGTGCTTACAGTGCTTGTTCAATTAATACAAGTGTTTTTGCCTGATTTTCGTCTATAGAATTGGAGAGTTTGTGGTAGTTCTCGATATCAAATATTAATTAATATCTTATCAGTTTTGCAAAGGTGTTGAACACTGCTGTTAGCCAGAAGAATGATTTTGCGGTATCAACCTTGGCATGCGTCCGTCATGGTACTGAGCACGTGCCTTAGGTGTTGGGCACGTGTTTATTGAAGAGCATGCTCGTGCTTGGCACGCATGGTTTGTGAACTTCATGACTCGCGCTGGACATAATGTAGGACTGGACCCAAATCGACGGTGCGTGTGCGCACGTGTGTCTAATCTCACGCGTCTCACGAAGTTTCTTTCTAAAATCGAATTCACTTGTGTCTAGTATCTCTATTTCGTTCAGTATTTTTACGTGCTTTTTTGTATCAGATGCAAAGAATCTAAAATGGCCGGCCAGGCAAAAGGCAGTAAAAAATTTCAGAGCCACCTAACGCTTTACTGTAAACGTTATAGCCAGACTACTAGCGCTGACAGTAAGAATGCGATTTATTTTTTCATCTTTTCACTTTTGTCAGCCAGGCTAGCGCCTCACTGGAAGCAGCTAGAGCAACGAGAGTCATACGAAACGGTTTGCTCTTGTTCGAGGAATTGCACTGATCCAACAGCTAGAACTGTGCATAGTCCACCCAGTATCATTCAACTGCTCCTACGTAGGGTTTCCACAATGCCATGTTGTTCTGGTCACGTGTGTACACCATAGCTCCATGTAATTTAGATTACGTATAATTAGGTGGTGGAAACTATGGTTTTGACTTCCTCAGTGTGCTTACAGTTGACCATGTACGACTACGCTCAATGGGGTGCTCAGCTGTCTCCATGCATGTAATCTTGTAGTCTTTTGTGCAAGATGCGTGGGAGTTGTTTATTGATGCAATCAATGATATTACGTTCATCTGTCAGCTGCTATTCTATTTAAAAATCAGTCAAAGTATGGAATCCCAAGCTGCACGCGTCATTTCCATATTCAAGCATGCACACACAATGTACTCACAGTAGCAACACAGATTGGAGCGTGGCAAAGACCACTTCATCTCTACGTAGCTAAAAATGAATGAAACAAGTACAAAAACATTTTGAGAAAATGATGGGTATATAGGGATGGGTATGTACTTATTCATGCTCATCTTTTACATGACAATGTTTTTCTTTGCTTGCAGAAGTTTCAATCTAGAACGCAGCAGTCATGTCACAGTACTGGGTTGTGATCTAGAAGAGAAACATGATGAATAGGTACATACCCATCCCTACATACCCATCCCTACATACCCATCCCTACATACCCATCCCTACATACCCATCCCTACATACCCATCCCTACATACCCATCATTTCCTCAAATGTTGTTATACTTGTGTTAGTAAGGTTTAGGGTTGGTCTTTTCTAGCTCTTGTTTCACATTTTAATTTTCTTAAAATGTCAAAACTTTAAAAAATGATTTATTTTTTATATAGTTTAGCTATATATCTTAAGGATGGGCATTAGGAAAACGCCCTTGGACTTTCAACATTCTACTTCATTTCTGTGCTCATCCTACAGCCTCTTGACCATGCAATTTAGATGCTGTCACAGAAGTGGACGTTTGCACAGTCATATTCAAGCTCAGCTGTCAACACTTCAGTTGCCTAATACAATTTGTATACTTCTAGGCAGTGCCGCACACATGTAGAGATATCTTGTTATGATAGGTATTTCAAAGTGTATACTGTAGCTCTTGGCATGAGACTCAATCTGATGATGAGGGGAATTTGCAACCGCATTTGCAAGTGATGAAGTGTCATGCTTGCGGAAGTGTTTGCGTCAATGTCATCTGTTTACACGTTGTAGTGCAGTTTGTGTTGGAAACACTCAGTTTTTTGGCCAAAAGTCAAACCTTCCTGGCACCTCTAGAGGCCAAACTTACATTAATTTTGCAACGCAAGAGGACTAGCAGGCAAGGCATTGTGTTCCACATCCTAGAGTTTGTGACTTTTGTTATTAGGGCTCGTTCGATTGGGCTCTTCCAGCCTCTTCCAGCCTCTTCCAAAGGCTCTGTGTGCACTCCCCTCTTCCAACTTCTACACTTCTGCCGCTATGTATAGCCAACTCTACCGACTCTGCTGCTCTGAAAGAGCACATCCATCTTCTAACCTCTACCAGCTCCTACGCTGGTAGAGGTTGGAAGAGGGGTGTGTCTTTCATACTTCTGGAAAAGGCTGGTAGAGCCCAATCGAACGCGCCCCACTGTGTGCCTAATAGCTGCCTCGCATGCTGAGCACGTGTGGAAAGGACAGTCAAAACAAGTGGGGCATGTTACAGAACGGTACTCTGATGTGATTCTAAGGTTAGGTCTTTTGAATTATGTCCTCAAAGCCAAACGGTCATGTCTTGAAGTTCATACATTGCCGGTTTTGTGACAAAACGGTAATGCTCAGCTGCTTATCTGCAATAGCCTCAATTGAGCTTGAAAATGGATGTGACTTTATGAATACCTGAAAATATAGTTGGTAAATTATTTAGTTATTTTATGTAACTGATACTGGAAATATTTATTTGACAGCTGCCGTTGATTATGGCCCTATATTCACTGGCAGACAGATGTTTGAAAATTAAAGTTTTAAACAAGCATAGTCATCTATTATGTCACGTGAATGGAAACTGAAACAATCATGATGACTTATTTAGATATTGAAAGAGATGTAGAATATACAGCAGACTTGATTAGGATGCAACTGAATGGAGAAAATACTATTGCCACCAAGCAACAGCATTGAGAGACAAGTATGAGTTTTGACTGCATTTCAATTTGCAACAGCGTTTGCTTATGCCAGTAATCAGCAAGACGCATAATCTAACTGCTTATTGAAATAATAAACACAAACAGTAAATGGCAGACAGCTAGATACATAGAAACTATGCGTTGCTGTGTAGCTAACTAGCACAAAAGTCATCAGTCACACATGAGTTAACAACCCAACGTTACTTTTGAGGTGGTGGCATTTCTGTGATTATTACTCGTGAAACAGAATCCATGCCAAGATAAGTGATGCCTTGTTCTTGTCAGCTAACATGATGACACTTCCCAATGCGAAACTCGATATTAACCATGCCTTTTGTGATGTCTATTTCAGCCATAGTCTTCTGACAAAAACCACCGATTTGGTGTGGATAATGTGAATTGCCTCTTTGGCTCTCAAACACAACCCCATCAATTGGCGGTTGGCATTCTTCTCCATCAAATGTAAAGTACCATCGAGCCTAAACCAAAGGTGGATTTGTAGCCAAAGGAAGGAGCATCGTTCGTAGAGTTCCTCCGAACTCCACATGTAGTGCAGATTCATTACGATGTTTATTGAATGGACAGCTCTAATACATTACATTAAAGTGATATTATCAATTGCATACTGACTACTTTGATTTCTTACGAGTAATACTCCATTTTGTTCGTCTGAACCTTCAGTCGTAGTACATTGCTTCCAGTTTACGTGCCGTGGATGTCGTGGTGGTGGGGGCATTCTTGGTTGCATTCCTGGCTCACCTTTTTCTCCTTTCACGCCTTGTTCACCCGTTGCACCTGATGGACCTGTCAGACCTGCGGGACCTGCTGAACCTGTGGGACCAGGTAATCCGTGGGTACCATTTTGCCCATCTATTCCAGGTTCTCCCATTTCTCCTTTCTCTCCAACACATTTGCAATATTCTGTTGGCTATAGAGACAGAGGTTAGATTGGATTGTGATGTCAACTATTTATAATCTCAGGCTGAGTTTCGCCAGTTCGATATTCAAGAAACACATTTAGGACTCATTTATAAAATTTCAGAATGTTGTAATGCTCCTCACAGCCATGTACAACAGTGCTGTATAAATCAGTGTTCAGAGATCCTTACAGTTTACATAGTACAGTTGTTTCTGTCATCATCAAATGTGCTTCCCTGATCCTCCTTTGAGACAAAATGTTTGTATCTTTTTTACAAACCCAGGAGAAGTTGTTACATCTGTCTAAGATTCTATCTTTTGTACATAGATTCAGAATATAGATAATATTGCGTGTTGCACGTGGCTATGATGTTTATATTGTTTGCCTATATAAACACTATGGAGTGCTGCAGGTAACTTGCAAATCATAACGCATTGGCCTTAAACCTACGCTAATCACCTATGATTAGCTTAGATTAGCTTAGTGGCAATGTAAACACTCTCCAAGTTCAATATGTTAGCTAGCTGCTGACCACATTTAATACTAATATTTTGAATAATTATTAGATAAAATTTTTGATGTGATATCATTTTAACCATACTATCAACATAAGTATATCTGCTTTGGAAATATTGCTTGAGATACAGCATTCAAATATGGGTTTTGTGAAAACGAGTCAAGTACACTGATTGCAGTATGTTGCCAACAGCGAATTAGACATTCTCTTTACAATAAAACTTACCTTCGTCATAGTTCTGGTTGCGTCAGTGATACCAAAAGTTTCATCAGTGGCAGTGACATTCGCCGGTGTTGTGATAGCCTCATCCCTATCATGTATATACTTCATGCTAGGTGTCGGTGTCCTCATATTCTCATCCGTTTCTGTAAAGTCCATTTTAGGTGCAGGGTAGTCTTTGTCATTCTGAGAGAAGGTTGTTGATGCGCGCACGCGCGCGTGCGTGTGTACGCGTACATGTGTGTGCAGAATTTGTCTCTAGTGACATGTCCATGGACCCCTCTACAGTGAGATTGTGAGATTGGGGCTACCCACGCGCTAAATAATAGGCGACTGGCGAAAGTTAATTTACGTTTCCTTCCCTTATGTATATAGCTGCTATCTAGGTGCTAGTGCAACTTCTACCGCCCATAGGGCGGGTAAGGGCTAGTAACCATTATTGCACTATTCTTGATCAAATTTTTTTAAAGTTACCTTTGGTGCAGGTTCTGTAGTAGTGTCAGAGTCTAGGTCCTGGGATTTTTCCCAAAGAAGGAATTGTGATGATGAGAGGCAGAGGAAAGCCAAAGCTGAGATGAAGAAGAGTGTGAATTTCATTGTGACACATTTTGCGTCGATTTGATTCTTTTGATCGACCTGTGAACAGACAAGGCAATGAAGTCTATATGTCACTGATGGAAAGTCCAGGACTGGAACTGTCTGCAGCAAGCTTAAATGTTGTGAGCAATGAATGTGTCTGATCAGTGCACATGGAAGCACTACCTGCATAGAAATTAAGATAATGACTGTATGTTGTCACACATGTTTCGTTTCTGTATGCTAACACTGTCTTATTGCTTCAGCCGGACCTGCAAGTCAGGACAATTCATATGCCTCACAGTACGTACACAGAATGCTGTGACTGTGTTTCAGTCGTCTTGACCTGAAGGTTGTTTCTGTACCTTCTATTCCAGAGACAGCTGGTCAACACAGGTTCTTATAAAATACAGTGTAGGTAGGATGCTTCTCTGTAATATAGTATGGGCAAGTTCATGTTTCTTGCTTCTTTTGGCTGCCATCTTACTTACAAACCTAGTGTCGTTCTGCCCACCTTTCTGTGCGGTTCTACATGCTCAGCCTGTACACCGCCTGATATCATGCTTACTCTGTGACAACAACGACGCAATGCTGTGCAACTGGATACTTCAAGTAGTGTCTGTCAATGGAACGCTACAGTGCACTTACCTTGTGCTATTTGTTGCGGACTCTCTACGAGATGTTGGATCTAGAAAGTCAAACGGTGCGTTAGAGATATTGTGATGCTTTTGTTGGATCCACCCGGTGAACTGGAATGAACTGCTCGATCAGCAGGGATTATATTAGTGTATGGATAAGAGAAACCTCTGTAGTGAGCGGTTAGATGTATGCCTTCAAGCTGTTTGGTATTGGATGCATATGCATGATCATACTGTGCGAAGAGTGTGTGCCTATCTAGCGAAGGCATGTACTGTTGACATAGTTGGATCAAGTGCTCACAGTGCTTGTTCAATTAATACAAGTGTTTTTGCCTGATTTTCGTCTATAGAATTGGAGAGTTTGTGGTAGTTCTCGATATCAAATATTAATTTTTTTATATCAGTTTTGCAAAGATCAGTTTTGCAAAGATCAGTTTTGCAAAGATCAGTTTTGCAAAGGTGTTGAACACTGCTGTTTTTAGCCAGAAGAATGATTTTGCGGTATCAACCTTGGCGTGCGTCCGTCATGGTACTGAGCACGTGCCCTAGGTGTTGGGCACGTGTTTATTGAAGAGCATGCTGGTGCTTGGCACGCATGGTTTGTGAACTTCATGACTGACGCTGGGCATGATGTAGGACTGGACGCAAAGCGACGGTGCGTGTGTGCACGTGTGTCTGTTTCACGCGTCTCACGAAGTTTCTTTCTAAAATCAAATTCAGTTGTGTTTAATATCTATTTCGTTCAGTATTTTTACGTGCTTTTGTATCATATGCAAAGAATCTAAAATGGCCGGCCAGGCATAAGGCAGTAAAAAATTCAGAGCCACCTAACGCTTTACTGTAAACGTTATAGCCAGACTACTAGCGCTGACAGTAAAAATACGAGGTTTATTTTTTCATCTTTTCACTGTTGCCAGCCAGGCTAGCGCCTCACTCGAAGCAGCTACAGCGACGAGAGTCATACGAAACGGTTCGCTCTTGTCCGAGGAATTGCACTGATCCAACAACTAGAACTGTGAATAGTCCACCCAGTATCATTCAACTGCTCCTACGTAGAGTTTCCACAACGCCATGTCCTTCCGGTCACATGTGTACACCATAGCTCCATGTAATGTAGATTACCTATTATTAGGTGCTGGAGACTATGGTTTTGACCTCCACAGTGTGCTTACAGTTGACCATGTATGACTACGCTTAATGAGGTGCTCAGCTGTCTCCGTGCATTTAATCTTGTAGGCTTTGGTGCAAGATGCGTGGGAGTTGTTTATTGATGCAATCAATGATATTACGTTCATCTGTCAGCTGCTATTCTATTTAAAAATCAGTCAAAGTATGGAATCCCAAGCTGCACGCGTCATTTCCATATTCAAGCATGCACACACAATATACTCACAGTCGCAACACAGATTGGAGCGTGGCAAAGACCACTTCATCTCTACGTAGCTAAAAATGAATGAAACAAGTACAAAAACATTTTGAGAAATTGATGGGTATATGGGAATGGGTATGTACTTATTCATGCTCATCTTTTGCATGACAATCTTTTCTTTGCTTGCAGAAGTTTCAATCTAAAACGCAACAGTCATGTCACAGTACTGGATTGTGATATATAGGATGAGCATGAATAGGTACATACCAATCCCTACATACCCATTCCTACATACCCATCATTTCCTCAAATGTTGTTATACTTGTGTTAGTAAGGTTAAAGGTTGGTTATTTTCTATCTCTTTGTTTCACATTTTAATTTTCTTAAAATGTCAGAACTTTAAAAATTATTATTTTTATATAGTTTAGCTATATAGCTAAAGGATGGGGATTAGGAAAACGCCTTTAATGTTGACTTTCAACAGTCTACTTCATTTTTGTGCTCAGCCTACAGCCTCTTGACCATGCAATTTAGATGTTGTCACAGAAGTGGACGTTTGCACTATCATATTCAAGCTCAGCTGTCAACACTTCAGTTACCTAATACAAATTTGTATACTTCTAGGCAGTGCCGCACATATGTAGAGATATCTTGTTATGATAGGTATATCAAAGTGTATACTGTAGCTGGTCAGTGGATGGTCCAGCCATTTAATTTTCTACATTTCAAATTTTTATGTTTTGGTTTTTCAATTTTCAATTTTTATTTAATTTTTGAAATTTTTAATTTTTATTTTTAATTTTGTATTTTGTATTTACATTCTTATTTATAAATTTTGTGTTTATTAAATTTTAACTTTTAATTTTTAATTTTCTTTTTTCCGTATTATTATTTTGTAAAATGGTTTTTCATCTTTTGATGTTTGATTCTTGTGATCTTTAGATTTATCTTGTAGAGTTGGATTTAGGCACCTATGTGCTCAAAACGAGAAACTTGAACGCGCAGTTCGCTTTTCTATTTCTAACATGAATAGAAATAGAAAATAGAAAATTGAAATGACCGAGGACAGTAGACACAGCGGGGGGGAGTCTCTGCGGGGCTTCCATTCGTACGCGTGTCTCAGGAGATCACATTTCTAACACACAAGCAAGTGTTTTTTACTTTGCTTTCCGTCACGTGCCAAACCACGTTGGCAGCTCTTGACAACTCCGCTCTGACACACAACGTTGTGCCAGTGAATACATTGGTCCCTAGCTGTATAGGTACGTGCATTGTACGCAACACGCTACCTTTACCGTAGATGAACCGGTTGGAGGGAAATGCTACGAATATCTAGCTCTACTAGATATGTACTGTGCCTAGATATGCTCCGCCCTAACAGATCGCCGAGTTGACAACTGTGGTGAAGAAGTATACAGACTCGCTTGTTGTCTAGGAAAATCGAGACACATCTAAAACATTGAAACCGTCAACCTATACTACGAGCAGTAGACTACGCGCTTTTACGGGCACACTACTAGGCCTACACGGTAGCGTACAAGGGTGGGCGTGGTACCCTGTAGCAGGTCACATTTCTTCATTTCGTCGGACACGGAACTACCAATTGTGTTTTCATCTGCCACAACTCAAGGTGCTGGAGCCTACTCGTCACGCATCTTGACTGCAGATATGAACGTACGCGTCGACAATGACAGCCCAGACATCACCGAGTGACACGGTAGAACTCTACAATCATTGTCTAACACTATTGACTCTAGTACAGTAGCTATACTCAGAATTGGCATTGTAGTCTACTTAGTAACTAGCTGCGGCTAGCTGTAGCTTACTAGCTACATGTATGACCATGTTCTTTCAGTTGTAGCCGCACACTGTTCTACGTTAGTAGAGGTAATTAATTGAGTTGAGTTGAGCAAATAGAGTTCAGTTGAGTGGACTTTAAATAGAGTTCAGAAGGCGTTTTGGAACGATGGACGTGCATGTCTGTTTGCTTGGTGAGTTGTACGTGCATGTCTGTTTGCTTGGTGAGTTGTGCGACGTCATGCAAATGAAGAAATGTGACCTGCTATAGAGTACCACGCCCATTCTTGTACGGTACCGTGTAGTGTGACCGTGTAGTGTGCTCGTTAAAGCGCGTACTCTACTGCTTGTAGTAGGTTGACGGGTTCGATGTTTCAATTGTGCCTCGATTTTTCTTAGACAAGGAACGAGTCTGTAGACTTCGTCACCACAGTTGCCAACTCGGTGATCCACTAGTGCGAAGCCTAGGTAATTAGCTAAATACACATGTAATATATATTCGTAGCATTTTCCTTCCAATCGGTTCATCTACGGTAAAGGTAGCGTGTTGTGTGCAATGCACGTACCTACATAGCTAGGGACCGCAGTATTCACTGGTACAGCGTTGTGTGTCAGAGTGGAGTTGTCAAGAGCTGCCAACGTGGTTTGGCACGTGACGGAAAGTAAAGTAGAACCAACACCTGCTTGTGTGTTGGAAATGTGATCTCCTAAGACACGCGTATGAATGGAAGCCCCGCTGAAACCCCCGCTGAGACTCCTGCTGTGTCTAGTGTCTTGGTCATTTCAATTTTCTATTTTCTATTCATGTTAGAAATAGAAAAGCGAACTGCGCGTTCAAGTTTCTAGTTTTGAGCACATGCGTGCCTAAAAATCAAACTTTAAAAGATAAATCTAAAGATCACGAGAATCAAACATCAAAAGATGAAAAACCATTTTACAAAAAATAAGGAAAATAGAAAATAAAAAATTGAAAGTTAAAATTTAATAAACAAATTTTTTTAATAAGAATGCAAGCAAAAATTAAATATTATAATTTTGTAAAAAATTAACTATAAATTGAAAGTTGAAAAATGAAAACATGAAAATTGAAATGTAGAAAATTGAATGGCCGGACCATCCACTGACCGTAGCTCTTGGCATGAGACTCAATCTGATGATGAGGGGAATTTGCAAGCGCATCTGCAAGTGATGAAGTATTATTCTTGCGGAAGTTTTTGCGTCAATGTCAGCTGTTACACGTTGTAGTGCAGTTTGTGTTCCAAGCACACAGTTTTTTGGCCAAAGGTCAAACCTTCCTGGCAGCGCTAGATGCCAAACTTACATTAATTTTGCAACGCAAGAGGACTAACAAGCTGGCATTGTATTGCACATGCTAGAGGTTGTGACTTTTGTTACTAGGGTGCGTTCAATTGGGCTCTTCCAAAGGCTCTGTGTGCACTCCCCTCTTCCAACTCTACACTTCTGCCGCTATATATAACCAACTCTACTGACTCTGCTGCTCGTTGGAAGAACACATCCGTCCTCCAACCTCTACCAGCTCCTACGCTGGTAGAGGTTGGAAGAGGGGCGTGTCTTCCAGACTCTTCTGGAAGAGACTGGTAGAGCCCAATCGAACGCGCCCCATTGTGTGCCTAATAGCTGCCTCATGTGCTGAGCACATGTGGAAAGGACAGTCAAAACAAGTGGGGGATGTTACAGAACGGTACTCTGATGTGATTCCAAGGCTAGGTGTTTTGAATTCTGTCCTCAAAGTCAAACCGTCAAGTCTTGAAGTTCATATATTCCGGGTTTTGTGACAAAACGATAATGCTCAGCTGCTTATCTGCAATAGCCTTAATTGAGCTTGAAAATGGATGTGACTTTATGAATACCTGAAATTATAGTTGGTAAATTATTTAGTTATTTTATGTAACTGATATTGGAAATATTAATATTTATTTGACAGCTGCCGTTGATTATGGCGCTATATTCACTTGCAGACATGTTTGAAAATTAAAGTTTTAAACAAGCATATTCATCTATTATGTCACGTGATTGGAAACTGAAACAATCAAGATGACGTATTTAGATATTGAAAGAGATGTAGAATATACAACACACTTGATTAGGATGCAACTGAATGGACAAAATATTATTGCCCACCAAGCAGCAACATTGAGAGACAAGTATGAGTTTTGACTGCATTTCAATTTGCAACAGCGTTTGCTTATGCCAGTCATCAGCAAGACGCATAATCTAACTGCTTAGTGAAATAATGAACACCAACAGAATGGCAGACTGCTAGATACGTAGAAACTATGCTTTGCTGTGTGTAGCTAACTAGCACAAAAGTCATCAGTCACACATGAGTTCACAACCCAACTTTACTTTTGAGGTGGTGGCATTTCTGTGATTATTACTCGTGAAACAGAATCTAAGCCAAGATAAGTGATGCCTTTTTCTCGTCGGCTATAATGATGGCAGTTCCCAATGCGAAATTCGATGTTAACCATACCTTTTGTGATGTCTTGGTCTGCCATCGTCTTTTGACAAAAACCACCGATTTGGTGTGGATAATGTGAATTGCCTCTTTGTCCCTCAAACACAACCCCATCAATTGGCGGTTGGCATTCTTCTCCATCAAATGTAAAGTACCATCGAGCACAAACAACATTATGAACCAAGGTATTGAGCATCGTTCGTAGAGTTCCTCCGAACTCCACATGTAGTGCAGATTCACTACGATGTTTATTGAATGGACAGCTCTAATACATTACATTAAAGTGATATTATCAATTGCATACTGACTACTTTGATTTCTTACGAGTAATACTCCATTTTGTTCGTCTGAACCTTCAGTCGTAGTACATTGCTTCCAGTTTACGTGCCGTGGATGTCGTGGTGGTGGGGGCATTCTTGGTTGCATTCCTGGCTCACCTTTTTCTCCTTTCACGCCTTGTCCACCCATTGCACCTGGTGGACCTCGCAAATCTGTGGGACCTGCAGTACCTGGTGCACCAGGACTTCCATCACTTCCGTGGGTACCATTTTGCCCATCTATTCCAGGTTCTCCCATTTCTCCTTTCTCTCCAACACATTTGCAATATTCTGTTGGCTATAGAGACAGAGGTTAGATTGGATTGTGATGTCAACTATCTATAATCTCAGACTGAGTTTTGCCAGTTTCGATATTCACGAAACACATTTAGGACTTATTTTTAGAATTTCAGAATGTTGTAATGCTCCTTGCAGCCATGTTCAACAGTAAAGTAAAGATCAGTGTTCAGAGAAACTTACAATTTACATAATACAGTTCTTGCTGTCATCATCAAATACGCCTTTCTCATCCTCTGTTTGAGACAAAATGTTTATCTTTTTTTACAAACCCATGAGAAGTTGTTGCATTTGTCTAAGATTCTATCTTTTGTACATAGATTCAGATTTTATCTCTATAGTAACACGTCTATGGACCCACCCCACAGTGAGATTGTGAGATTGGGGCTACTCCATGTGCTAAATAATGGGCGACTGGCGAAAGTTAATTATGTATATAGCTACTATCTAGGTGCTAGCGCAACTTCTACCACCCCAGGGCTAGTAACCATTATTGCACTATTCTTGATCAAACAAATTTTTTAAAAAGCTACCTTTGATGCAGGTTCCGTAGTGATATATTCTGGGTCCTGGAATAGTAACCATTATTGCACTACTCTTGATCAAACAAATTTTTAAAAAAGTTACCATTAGAACAGGTTCAGTAATAGTGTCAGAGTCTGGGTCTTGGGATTTTTTCTGAGGAGGGGATTCTGATGATGAGAGGCAGAAGAAAGCCAAAGCTGAGATGAAGAAAAGTGTGAATTTCATTGTGATGTATTTGCGTCAATTCGATTCCTTTGATAGACCTGTGAACAGACAAGGCAAGGAAGTCTGTATGTCACTGATGGAAAGTCCAGGACTGGAACTGTCTAGTCCTGGACTTTCCATCAGTGACATATAGTGTTGTGAGCAATGAATGTGTCTGATCAGTGCACATGGAAGCACTACCTGCGTGGAAATTAAGATAATGACTGTATGTTGTCACACAGGCTTCGTTTTTGTATGCTAACACTGTCTTATTGCTTCAGCCGGACCTGCAGGTCAGGACAATTCATATGACTCACATTACGTACACAGAATGCTGTGACTGTGTTTCAGTCGTCTCGACCTGAAGGTTGTTTCTGTACCTTCTATTCCAGAGACAGCTGGTCAACACGGGTTCTTATAAAATACAGTGTAGGTAGGATGCTTCTCTGTAATATAGTATGGGCAAGTTCATGTTTCTTGCTTCTCTTGGCTGCCATCTTACTTACAAATCTAGTGTCGTTCTGCCCACCTTTCTGTGCGGTTCTACATGCTCAGCCTGTACACGGCCCTGATATCATGCTTACTCTGTGACAACAACGGCGCAATGCTGTGCAACTGGATACTTCAAATAGTGTCTGTCAATGGAACGCTACAGTGCACTTACCTTGTGCTATTTGTTGCGGACTCTCTACGAGATGTTGGAGCTAGAAAGTCGAACGGTTTGTTAGAGATATTGTGATGCTTTTGTTGGATCCATCCGATGAACTGGAATGAACTGCTGGATCAGCAGGGATTATATTAGTGTGTGGATAAGAGAAACCCGTGTAATGAGCGGTTAGATGTCTGCGTTCAAGCTGTGTGGTATTGGATGCATATGCATGATCATACTGTGCGAAGAATATGTGCCTATCTATCTAGAGTAGGCATGTACTGTTGACATAGTTGGATCAAGTGCTCACAGTGCTTGTTCAATTAATACAAGTGTTTTTGCCTGATTTGCGTCTATAGAATTGGAGAGTTTGTGGCAGTTCTCGAGATCAAATATTAATTAATATCTTATCAGTTTTGCAAGGTGTTGAACACTGCTGTTAGCCAGAAGAATGATTTTGCGTTATCAATCTTGGCATGCGTTTGTCATAGTAGTGAGCACGTGCCTTAGGTGTTGGGCACGTGTTTATTGAAGAGCATGCTCGTGCTTGGCACGCATGGTTTGTGAACTTCATGACTCGCGCTGGGCATGATATAGGACTGGACGCAAAGCGACGGTGCGTGTGCGCACGTGTGTCTAATCTCACGCGTCTCATGAATTTTTTTTTCTAAAATCGAATTCAGTTGTGTCTAGTATCTCTATTTCGTTCAGTATCTTTACGTGCTTTTTTGTATCAGATGCAAAGAATCTAAAATGGCCGGCCAGGCAAAAGGCAGTAAAAAATTCAGAGCCACCTAACGCTTTACTGTAAACGTTATAGCCAGACTACTAGCGCTGACAGTAAAAATGCGATTTATTTTTTCATCTTTTCACTTTTGTCAGCCAGGCTAGCGCCTCACTCGAAGCAGCTACAGCGACGAGAGTCATATGAAACGGTTTGCTCTTGTTCGAGGAATTGCACTGATCCAACAGCTAGAACTGTGCATAGTCCACCCAGTATCAGTCAACTGCTCCTATGTAGGGTTTCCACAACGCCATGTTGTTCCGGTCACGTGTGTACACCATAGCTTCATGTAATTTAGATTATCTATAATTAGGTGGTGGAAACTATGGTTTTGACTTCCACAGTGTGCTCACAGTTGACCATGTACGACTACGCTCAATGGGGTGCTCAGCGGTCTCCCTGCATGTAATCTTGTAGTCTTTCGCGCAAGATGCGTGGGAGTTGTTTATTGATGCACTCAATGTTATTACGTTCAAGCTGCTATTCTATTTAAGAATCAGTCAAAGTATGGAATCCCAAGCTGCACGCGTCATTTCCATATTCAAGCATGCACACACAATGTACTCACAGTACCAACACAGATTGGAGCGTGGCAAAGACCACTTCATCTCTACGTAGCTAAAAATGAATGAAACAAGTATAAAAACATTTTGAGAAAATGATGGGTATATAGGGATGGTATGTACTTATTCATGCTCATCTTTTACATGACAATCTTTTTCTTTGCTTGCAGAAGTTTCAATCTAGAATGAAGCAGTCATGTCACAGTACTGGGTTGTGATCAGAAGATGAACATGATGAATAGGTACATACCCATCCCTACATACCCATCATTTTCTCAAATGTTGTTATACTTGTGTTAGTAAGGTTTAGGGTTGGTCATTTTCTAGCTCTTTGTTTTACATTTTAATTTTCTTAAAATTTCAAAACTGTAAAAAATGATTTATTTTTTATATAGTTTAGCTATATAGCTAAAGGATGGGCATTAGGAAAACGCCCTTGGACTTTCAACATTCTACTTCATTTCTGTGCTCATCCTACAGCCTCTTGACCATCCAATTTAGATGCTGTCACAGAAGTGGACGTTTGCACAGTCATATTCAAGCTCAGCTGTCAACACTTCAGTTGCCTAATACAAATTTGTATACTTCTAGGCAGTGCCGCACACATGTAGAGATATCTTGTTATGATAGGTATTTCAAAGTGTATACTGTAGCTCTTGGCATGAGACTCAATCTGATGATGAGGGGGATTTGCAACCGCATTTGCAAGTGATGAAGTGTCATGCGTGCGGAAGTGTTTGCGTCAATGTCAGCTGTTTACACGTTGTAGTGCAGTTTGTGTTGGAAACACACAGTTTTTTGGCCAAAGGTCAAACCTTCCTGGCACCTCTAGAGGCCAAACTTACATTAATTTTGCAACGCAAGAGGACTAGCAGGCAAGGCATTGTATTCCACATTCTAGAGTTTGTGACTTTTGTTATTTGGGCGCGTTCGATTGGGCTCTTCCAGCCTCTTCCAGCCTCTTCCAAAGGCTCCGTGTGCACTCCCCTCTTGCAACTTCTACACTTCTGCCGCTATATATAGCCAACTCTACCGACTCTGCTGCTCGTTGGAAGAGCACATCCGTCTTCCAACCTCTACCAGCTCTTACGCTGGTAGAGGTTGGAAGAGGGGTGTGTCTTCCATACTTCTGGAAAAGGCTGGTAGAGCCCAATCGAATGCGCCCCACTGTGTGCCTAATAGCTGCCTCGCGTGCTGAGCACTTGTGGAAAGGACAGTCAAAACAAGTGGGGCATGTTACAGAACGGTACTCTGATGTGATTCTAGGGTTAGGTCCTCAAAGTCAAACCATCATGTCTTGAAGTTCATACATTCCCGGTTTTTTGACAAAACGGTAATACTCAGCTGCTTATCTGCAACAGCCTCAATTGAGCTTGAAAATGGATGTGACTTTATGAATACCTGAAATTATAGTTGGTAAATTATTTAGTTATTTTATGTAACTGATACTGGAAATATTTATTTGACAGCTGCCGTTGATTATGGCCCTATATTCACTTGCAGACAGATGTTTGAAAATTAAAGTTTTAAACAAGCATAGTCATCTATTATGTCACGTGAATGGAAACTGAAACAATCATGATGACTTATTTAGATATTGAAAGAGATGTAGAATATACAGCAGACTTGATTAGGATGCAACTGAATGGAGAAAATATTATTGCCCACCAAGCAGCAGCATTGAGAGACAAGTATGAGGTTTGACTGCATTTCAATTTGCAACAGCGTTTGCTTATGCCAGTCATCAGCAAGACGCATAATCTAACTGCTTAGTGAAATAATGAACACCAACAGAATGGCAGACTGCTAGATACGTAGAAACTATGCTTTGCTGTGTGTAGCTAACTAGCACAAAAGTCATCAGTCACACATGAGTTCACAAACCAACTTTACTTTTGAGGTGGTGGCATTTCTGTGATTATTACTCGTGAAACAGAATCTAAGCCAAGATAAGTGATGCCTTTCTCTTGTAGGCCATCATGATGGCAGTTCCCAATGCGAAATTCGATGTTAACCATACCTTTTGTGATGTCTTGGTCTGCCATCGTCTTTTGACAAAAACCACCGATTTGGTGTGGATAATGTGAATTGCCTTTTTGGCCCTCAAACACAACCCCATCAATTGGCGGTTGGCATTCTTCTCCATCAAATGTAAAGTACCATCGAGCACAAACAACACGTGGATTTGTAGCCCAAAGATTGAGCATCGTTCGTAGAGTTCCTCCGAACTCCACATGTAGTGCAGATTCACTACGATGTTTATTGAATGGACAGCTCTAATACATTACATTAAAGTGATATTATAAATTGCATACTGACTACTTTGATTTCTTACGAGCAATACTCCATTTTGTTCGTCTGAACCTTCAGTCGTAGCACATTGCTTCCAGTTTACGTGCCGTGGATGTCGTGGTGGTGGTGGCATTCTTGGTTGCATTCCTGGCTCACCTTTTTCTCCTTTCACGCCTTGTTCACCCGTTGCACCTGATGGACCTGTCAGACCTGCGGGACCTGCTGGACCTGTGGGACCAGTTAATCCGTGGGTACCATTTTGCCCATCTATTCCAGGTTCTCCCATTTCTCCTTTCTCTCCAACACATTTGCAATATTCTGTTGGCTATAGAGACAGAGGTTAGATTGGATTGTGATGTCAACTATTTATAATCTCAGGCTGAGTTTCGCCAGTTTCGATATTCAAGAAACACATTTAGGACTCATTTATAAAATTTCAGAATGTTGTAATGCTCCTCACAGCCATGTACAACAGTGCTGTATAAATCAGTGTTCAGAGATCCTTACAGTTTACATAGTACAGTTGTTTCTGTCATCATCAAATGTGCTTCCCTGATCCTCCTTTGAGACAAAATGTTTGTATTTTTTTTACAAACTCAGGAGAAGTTGTTACATCTATCCAAGATTCTATCTTTTGTACATAGATTCAGAATATAGATAATATTGCGTGTTGCACGTGGCTATGATGTTTATATTGTTTGCCTATATAAACACTATGGAGTGCTGCAGGTAACTTGCAAATCATAACGCATTGGCCTTAAACCTACGCTAATCACCTATGATTAGCTTAGATTAGCTTAGTGTCAATGTAAACACTCTCCAAGTTCAATATGTTAGCTAGCTGCTGACCACATTCAATACTAATATTTTGAATAATTATTAGATAAAATTTTTGATGTGATATCATTTTAACCATACTATCAACATAAGTATATCTGCTTTGGAAATATTGCTTGAGATACAACATTCAAATATGGGTTTTGTGAAAACGAGTCAAGTACACTGATTGCAGTATGTTGCCAACAGCGAATTAGACATTCTCTTTACAATAAAACTTACCTTCGTCATAGTTCTGGTTGCGTCAGTGATACCAAAGATTTCATCAGTGGCAGTGACATTTGCCGGTGTTGTGATAGCCTCATCTGTATCATGTATATACTTCATGCTAGGTGTAGGTGTCCTCATATTCTCATCCGTTTCTGTAAAGTCTATTTTAGGTGCAGGGTAGTCTTTGTCATTCTGAGAGAAGGTTGTTGATGCGCGCGCGCGCGTGTGTGCGTGTGTACGCGTACATGTGTGTGCAGAATTTGTCTCTAGTAACATGTCCATGGACCCGCCCTACAGTGAGATTGTGAGATTGGGGCTACCCACGCGCTAAATAATAGGCGACTGGCGAAAGTTAATTTACGTTTCCTTCCCTTATGTATATAGCTGCTATCTAGGTGCTAGTGCAACTTCTACCGCCCATAGGGCGGGTAAGGGCTAGTAACCATTATTGCACTATTCTTGATCAAAAATTTTTTAAAAAGTTACCTTTGGTGCAGGTTCTGTAGTAGTGTCAGAGTCTAGGTCCTGGGATTTTTCCCAAAGAAGGAATTGTGATGATGAGAGGCAGAGGAAAGCCAAAGCTGAGATGAAGAAGAGTGTGAATTTCATTGGGACGTATTTTACGTCGATTCGATTTCTTTGATAGACCTGTGAACAGACAAGGCAAGGAAGTCTATATGTCACTGATGGAAAGTCCAGGACTGTAACTGTCTGCAGCAAGCTTAAAGGTTGTGAGCAATGAATGTGTCTGATCAGTGCACATGGAAGCACTACCTGCGTAGAAATTAAGATAATGACTGTATGTTGTCACACATGCTTCGTTTCTGTATGCTAACACTGTCTTATTGCTTCAGCCGGACCTGCAAGTCAGGACAATTCATATGCCTCACAGTACGTACACAGAATGCTGTGACTGTGTTTCAGTCGTCTCGACCTGAAGGTTGTTTCTGTACCTTCTATTCCAGAGACAGCTGGTCAACACAGGTTCTTATAAAATACAGTGTAGGTAGGATGCTTCTCTGTAATATAGTATGGGCAAGTTCATGTTTCTTGCTTCTCTTGGCTGCCATCTTACTTACAAACCTAGTGTTGTTCTGCCCGCCTTTCTGTGCGGTTCTACATGCTCAGCCTGTACACCGCCTGATATCATGCTTACTCTGTGACAACAACGGCGCAATGCTGTGCAACTGGATACTTCAAATAGTGTCTGTCAATGGAACGCTACAGTGCACTTACCTTGTGCTATTTGTTGCGGACTCTCTACCAGATGTTGGAGCTAGAAAGTCGAACGGTTTGTTAGAGATATTGTGATGCTTTTGTTGGATCCACCCGATGAACTAGAATGAACTGCTGGATCAGCAGGGATTATATTAGTGTATGGATAAGAGAAACCTGTGTAATGAGCGGTTAGATGTATGCGTTCAAGCTGTTTGGTATTGGATGCATATGCATGATCATACTGTGCGAAGAATGTGTGCCTATCTATCTAGAGTAGGCGTGTACTGTTGACATGGTTGGATCAAGTGCTCACAGTGCTTGCTCAATTAATACAAGTGTTTTTGCCTGATTTGCGTCTATAGAATTGGAGAGTTTGTGGCAGTTCTCGATATCAAATATTAATTTTTTTATATTAGTTTTGCAAAGATCAGTTTTGCAAAGATCAGTTTTGCAAAGGTGTTGAACATTGCTGTTAGCCAGAAGAATGATTTTGCGGTATCAACCTTGGCATGCGTCCGTCATGGTACTGAGCACGTGCCCTAGGTGTTGGGCACGTGTTTATTGAAGAGCATGCTGGTGCTTGGCACGCATGGTTTGTGAACTTCATGACTCGCGCTGGGCATGATGTAGGACTGGACGCAAAGCGACGGTGCGTGTGTGCACGTGTGTCTAATTTCACGCGTCTCACGAAGTTTCTTTCTAAAATCGAATTCAGTTGTGTTTAATATCTATTTCGTTCAGTATTTTTAGGTGCTTTCGTATCATATGCAAAGAATCTAAAATGGCCGGCCAGGCAAAAGGCAGTAAAAAATTCAGAGCCACCTAACGCTTTACTGTAAACGTTATAGGCCAGACTACTAGCGCTGACAGTAAAAATGCGATTTATTTTTTCATCTTTTCACTTTTGCCAGCCAGGCTAGCGCCTCACTCGAAGCAGCTACAGCGACGAGAGTCATACGAAACGGTTCGCTGTTGTCCGAGGAATTGCACTGATCCAACAACTAGAACTGTGCATAGTCCACCCAGTATCATTCAACTGCTCCTACGTAGAGTTTCCACAACGCCATGTTGTTCCGGTCACGTGTGTACACCATAGCTCCATGTAATTTAGATTACCTATTATTAGGTGGTGGAGACTATGGTTTTGACTTCCACAGTGTGCTTACAGTTGACCATGTATGACTACGCTTAATGGGGTGCTCAGCTGTCTTCGTGCATGTAATCTTGTAGGCTTTGGTGCAAGATGCGTGGGAGTTGTTTATTGATGCAATCAATGATATTACGTTCATCTGTCAGCTGCTATTCTATTTAAAAATCAGTCAAAGTATGGAATCCCAAGCTGCACGCGTCATTTCCATATTCAAGCATGCACACACAATGTACTCACAGTAGCAACACAGATTGGAGCGTGGCAAAGACCACTTCATCTCTACGTAGCTAAAAATGAATGAAACAAGTACAAAAACATTTTGAGAAATTGATGGGTATATAGGAATGGGTATGTACTTATTCATGCTCATCTTTTGCATGACAATCTTTTCTTTGCTTGCAGAAGTTTCAATCTAAAACGCAGCAGTCATGTCACAGTACTGGATTGTGATATATAGGATGAGCATGAATAGGTACATACCAATCCCTACATACCCATCATTTCCTCAAATGTTGTTATACTTGTGTTAGTAAGGTTTAGGGTTGGTCATTTTCTATCTTTTTGTTTCACATTTTAATTTTCTTAAAATGTCAAAACTTTAAAAATTATTATTTTTTATATAGTTTAGCTTTATAGCTAAAGGATGGGGATTAGGAAAATGCCCTTAATTGTTGACTTTCAACATTCTACTTCATTTTTGTGCTCATCCTACAGCCTCTTGACCATGCAATTTAGATGCTGTCACAGAAGTGGACATTTGCACTATCATATTCAAGCTCAGCTGTCAACACTTCAGTTACCTAATACAAATTTGTATACTTCTAGGCAGTGCTGCACATATGTAGAGATATCTTGTTATGATAGGTATATCAAAGTGTATACTGTAGCTGGTCAGTGGATGGTCCAGCCATTTAATTTTCTACATTTCAAATTTTTATGTTTTGGTTTTTCAATTTTCAATTTTAATTTAATTTTTGAAATTTTTAATTTTTATTTTTAATTTTGTATTTTGTATTTACATTCTTATTTATAAATTTTGTGTTTATTAAATTTTAACTTTTAATTTTTAATTTTCTTTTTCCGTATTATTTTTTTGGAAAATGGTTTTTCATCTTTTGATGTTTGATTCTTGTGATCTTTAGATTTATCTTGTAGAGTTTGATTTTAGGCACCTATGTGCTCAAAACGAGAAGCTTGAACGCACAGTTCGCTTTTCTATTTCTAACATGAATAGAAATAGAAAATAGAAAATTGAAATGACCGAGGACAGTAGACACAGCGGGGGGTCTCTGCGGGGGGGCTTTCATTCGTACGCGTGTCTCAGGAGATCACATTTCTAACACACAAGCAAGTGTTTTTTTACTTTGCTTTCCGTCACGTGCCAAACCACGTTGGCAGCTCTTGTCAACTCCGCTCTGACACACAACGTTGTGCCAGTGAATACCTTGGTCCCTAGCTGTATAGGTACGTGCATTGTACGCAACACGCTACCTTTACCGTAGATGAACCGGTTGGAGGGAAATGCTACGAATATCTAGCTCCACTAGATATGTACTGTGCCTAGATATGCTCCGCCCTAACAGATCGCCGAGTTGACAACTGTGGTGAAGAAGTATACAGACTCGCTTGTTGTCTAGGAAAATCGAGACACATCTAAAACATCGAAACCGTCAACCTATACTACAAGCAGTAGACTGCGCGCTTTTACGGGCACACTACTAGGCCTACACGGTAGCGTACAAGGGTGGGCGTGGTACCCTGTAGCAGGTCACATTTCTTCATTTCGTCGGACACGGAACTACCAATTGTGTTTCCATCTGCCACAACCCAAGGTGCTGGAGCCTACTCGTCACACATCTTGACTGCAGATATGAACGTACGCGTCGACAATGACAGCCCAGACATCACCGAGTGACACGGTAGAACTCTACAATCATTGTCTAACACTATTGACTCTAGTACAGTAGCTATACTCAGCATTGGCATAGTAGTCTACTTAGTAACTAGCTGCGGCTAGCTGTAGCTTACTAGCTACATGTATGACCATGTTCTTTCAGTTGTAGCCGCACACTGTTCTACGTTAGTTGAGGTAATTAATTGAGTTGAGTTGAGCAAATAGAGTTCAGTTGAGTGGACTTTAAATAGAGTTCAGAAGGCGTTTTGGAACGATAGACGTGCATGTCTGTTTGCTTGGTGAGTTGTACGTGCATGTCTGTTTGCTTGGTGAGTTGTGCGACGTCATGCAAATGAAGAAATGTGACCTGCTATAGAGTACCACGCCCATTCTTGTACGGTACCGTGTAGTGTGACCGTGTAGTGTGCTCGTTAAAGCGCGTACTCTACTGCTTGTAGTAGGTTGACGGGTTCGATGTTTCAATTGTGCCTCGATTTTTCTTAGACAAGGAACGAGTCTGTAGACTTCGTCACCACAGTTGCCAACTCGGTGATCCACTAGTGCGAAGCCTAGGTAATTAGCTAAATACACATGTAATATATATTCGTAGCATTTTCCCTCCAATCGGTTCATCTACGGTAAAGGTAGCGTGTTGTGTGCAATGCACGTACCTACATAGCTAGGGACCGCAGTATTCACTGGTACAGCGTTGTGTGTCAGAGTGGAGTTGTCAAGAGCTGCCAACGTGGTTTGGCACGTGACGGAAAGTAAAGTAGAACCAACACCTGCTTGTGTGTTGGAAATGTGATCTCCTAAGACACGCGTATGAATGGAAGCCCCGCTGAAACCCCCGCTGAGACTCCTGCTGTGTCTACTGTCTTGGTCATTTCAATTTTCTATTTTCTATTCATGTTAGAAATAGAAAAGCGAACTGCGCGTTCAAGTTTCTAGTTTTGAGCACATACGTGCCTAAAAATCAAACTTTAAAAGATAAATCTAAAGATCACAAGAATCAAACATCAAAAGATGAAAAACCATTTTACAAAAAATAAAAAGGAAAATAGAAAATAAAAAATTGAAAGTTAAAATTTAATAAACAAATTTTTTAAAATAAGAATGCAAGCAAAAAATTAAAGATTATAATTTTGTAAAAAATTAACTATAAATTGAAAGTTGAAAATTGAAATGTAGAAAATTGAATGGCCAGACCATCCACTGACCGTAGCTCTTGGCATGAGACTCAATCTGATGATGAGGGGAATTTGCAAGTGCATCTGCAAGTGATGAAGTATTATTCTTGCGGAAGTGTTTGCGTCAATGTCAGCTGTTTATACGTTGTAGTGCAGTTTGTGTTCCAAGCACACAGTTTTTTGGCCAAAGGTCAAATCTTCCTGGCAGCGCTAGATGCCAAACTTACATTAATTTTGCAACGCAAGAGGACTAGCAGGCTGGCATTGTATTGCACATGCTAGAGGTTGTGACTTTTGTTACTAGGGTGCGTTCGATTGGGCTCTTCCAGCCTCTTCCAAAGGCTCCGTGTGCACTCCCCTCTTTCAACTCTACATTCTGCCGCTATATATAGCCAACTCTACTGACTCTGCTGCTCGTTGGAAGAACACATCCGTCCTCCAACCTCTACCAGCTCCTACGCTGGTAGAGGTTGGAAGAGGGGCGTGTCTTCCAGACTCTTCTGGAAGAGACTGGTAGAGCCCAATCGAACGTGCCCCATTGTGTGCCTAATAGCTGCCTCATGTGCTGAGCACGTGTGGAAAGGACAGTCAAAACAAGTGGGGGATGTTACAGAACGGTACTCTGATGTGATTCCAAGGCTAGGTGTTTTGAATTCTGTCCTCAAAGTCAAACCGTCAAGTCTTGAAGTTCATATATTCCGGGTTTTGTGACAAAACGATAATGCTCAGCTGCTGATCTGCAATAGCCTTAATTGAGCTTGAAAATGGATGTGACTTTATGAATACCTGAAATTATAGTTGGTAAATTATTTAGTTATTTTATGTAACTGATATTGGAAATATTAATATTTATTTGACAGCTGCCGTTGATTATGACGCTATATTCACTTGCAGACATGTTTGAAAATTAAAGTTTTAAACAAGCATATTCATCTATTATGTCACGTGATTGGAAACTGAAACAATCAAGATGACGTATTTAGATATTGAAAGAGATGTAGAATATACAGCAGACTTGATTAGGATGCAACTGAATGGAGAAAATATTATTGCCCACCAAGCAGCAACATTGAGAGACAAATATGAGTTTTGACTGCATTTCAATTTGCAACAGCGTTTGCTTATGCCAGTCATCAGCAAGACGCATAATCTAACTGCTTAGTGAAATAATGAACACCAACAGAATGGCAGACTGCTAGATACGTAGAAACTATGCTTTGCTGTGTGTAGCTAACTAGCACAAAAGTCATCAGTCACACATGAGTTCACAAACCAACTTTAGTTTTGAGGCGGTGGCATTTCTGTGATTATTACTCGTGAAACAGAATCTAAGCCAAGATAAGTGATGCCTTCCTCTTGTCGGCTATAATGATGGCAGTTCCCAATGCGAAATTCGATGTTAACCATACCTTTTGTGATGTCTTGGTCTGCCATCGTCTTTTGACAAAAACCACCGATTTGGTGTGGATAATGTGAATTGCCTCTTTGCCCCTCAAACACAACCCCATCAATTGGCGGTTGGCATTCTTCTCCATCAAATGTAAAGTACCATCGAGCACAAACAACATTATGAACCAAACTATTGAGCATCGTTCGTAGAGTTCCTCCGAACTCCACATGTAGTGCAGATTCACTACGATGTTTATTGAATGGACAGCTCTAATACATTACATTAAAGTGATATTATCAATTGCATACTGACTACTTTGATTTCTTACGAGTAATACTCCATTTTGTATGTCTGAACCTTCAGTCGTAGCACATTGCTTCCAGTTTACGTGCCGTGGATGTCGTGGTGGTGGAGGCATTCTTGGTTGCATTCCTGGTTCACCTTTTTCTCCTTTCATGCCTTGTTCACCCATTTCACCCGGTGGACCTGTGGGACCTGCAGGACCTGGTGCACCAGGACTTCCAGCACTTCCGGGGGCACCATGTTGCCCATCCATTCCAGGCTCTCCCATTTCTCCTTTCTCTCCAATGCATTCGCAATATTCTGTTGGCTATAGAGACAGAGGTTAGATTGGATTGTGATGTCAACTATCTATAATCTCAGACTGAGTTTTGCCAGTTTCGATATTCAAGAAACGCATTTAGGACTCATTTTTAGAATTTCAGAATGTTGTAATGCTCCTCGCAGCCATGTGCAACAGTACTGTATAAATCAGTGTTCAGAGAACCTTACAGTTTACATAGTACAGTTGTTTCTGTCATCATCAAATACGCCTTCCTCATCCTTCGTTGAGACAAAATGTTTGTATCTATTTTACAAACCCAGGAGAAGTCGTTGCATCTGTCTAAGATTCTATCTTTTGTACATAGATTCAGAATATAGATAATATTGCGTGTTGCACGTGGCTATGATGTTTATATAGTTTGCCTATATAAACACTATGGAGTGCTACAAGTAACTTGCAAATCATAACACATTAGCCTTAAACCTACGCTAATCACCTATGATTAGCTTAGTGGGATGTAAACACTCTCCAAGTTCAATATGTTAGCTAGCTGCTGACCACATTTAGTTAATACTGATATTTTGAATAATTTTTAGATAAAATTTTTGATGTGATATTATTTTAACCATACTATCAACATAACTATATCTACTTTGGAAATATTGCTTGAGCTACAACATTTAAATTTGCGTGTGTGAAAACAAGTCAAGTCCACCGATTGCAGTATGTTGGCAACAGCTAATTAGACATTGTCTTTACAATAAAACTTACCTTCGTCGTAGTACTGGTTGCGTCAGTGATATCAATCGCTGGTGTCGTGATAGCCTCATCCGTATCATGTATATACTTCATGCTAGGTGTAGGTGTCGTCATATCCTCATCCGTACCTTGTATATACGTCATAGGTGCATTCTGAGAGAAGGTTGTTGATGCGAAGCAGAAGAATAGGATAGCTGACATAGGGAGTGTCATTGCCATTATTAGAAATCTTTTGCGGCGATTTGTTCTGCAAACAGACACAGTAAGAAAGGTTACTTACTTTTCACTGCATGGTGGAAGGTCGGTAAACTCAAAGTCGTTCGCTGAGAGCACGTATTAATGGTCTGCTTAGCGTGAGCAATTAATTTTTCTCATAGAGTGCATATATGGCCGTGTGTGGGCATACAAACATTGTGTAATGCATCTGTCCGCTATGATACCAGTATGCTCTCACAGAAAGCTGTGATCTACGAGTCACGTTAGGATGCAGTGTACAAAATCTATTTCAACGAGCATTTCATAGACAGTTCATCAACGCAACGATTTTCTAACAAAATAGCTTTGATTTCTCTTCGTGTCCTATAGAACAGGCTCAGTTTAGTCCTTTCTCCAGATTTCAACCTTTCTACATATCATCTCTTCGAATGCGACTCTACGAAGTTTGCAAAAGTTGTATCTGGTTGTATTAGTCTAGCTAGTTTGAAGGAGCTAAGACAATTCAAAAGAACTCTTAGCTTTTTTGGCGTTGTGCCTAGTGTTCTCTACATTAGTTGCTGGCTGTACGACCGTGCATGTCAAACAAGACGCTTCAGTCCACTTACCTTGCGTACGTTGTTCAGACGCTCAAAGCGACTACGGAGCTCAGCTTCAGATCTAGAGTTACTGATGACTCACCGCCGGCGACTGAAGTGAGACCTCAGCGTGCGTGCATATGTGCTATTATGAACGAGTAGTATACTGTAACACTTCCGGACTGTAGGCCGTCCAATAGTCGATGCAAATGGTCCTGATGCAGTAAGAGACAGTTTTGCTGTTGTTGATCGAGTTTATGACAGCAGTTGAAGCATTGTACTCCACAAATGTGTGCACAACAACGTTAACTGTAACTGCACTGTTGGCACGGGTTAAGCATCGATTACACTTCCTGCCTATATTCAGCACTCCAGATCAAACTACAGCGTGAAATCCGTCTTTTCTCAAGTATTCGTAGCATCTCTAATTGTCAAAAATTTAATATCCTATTTTACTAGTTTGCGAGGGCAGGCGAATACGGCTGATAATCAGAAGGCACGCATTTTGAGACGGCGACCTGAGCGCGTCATGGGCCGTCGCGTGCTCGACACGTGTTAACTGTATCAACAGCATGCAGGTGCTGCATGGGCAGCAAAGAACAGCATGGTACCGACGTCTCTAATCTCACGGGTTGATTGTTCACGCGTCTTCAAGTTTCTTCCGTATTTACAAAGTTGAACAAGTCCACGCATAGACAGTGCAGTTTTGACGCATAAGATGTTTATCTGCTCTAGCTGCTTTGACGGAAACGGAAAGACCTTTGACTTTTATCTCACTTCGATCTACATGTTTAGTACTACTTTTATGCTAGGTACCATGCATACTGTGGTACCTTGCATACTGTGGTACCATGCCCACTGTAATACTATGCTTACATCATGTGCATATATCACCGGCGTAGAGTGGTCCTCCAGTTGGGGGGGGGGGCGTTAAATTAGGCCGTAAACCACGCCTATTTTTTACTCAAAGCCACGCCCATTGTCTACTTCTCTAACTCGCAGTTTGTAGACATCTAAGTATATTAGGATCAATTTCAGTTTACAAAATAAACTGTGGGACTGAGTACTATCAGTGTGCGTATAAAGGAGTGGAAACACTGTTACCGTCTGTGCCAAAAAGGTTCCCATGGCTCGTTGAGATTGTCAAATTAAGTGGCATCTCGATGACAATAGAATCTAGAAGACCAATTTAGTGCAAACGACGTTGACCAATTTTAGCATTTCGTAATCTATCGAGCAATATTTAGAGATATCTAGCTATAGTTTTTTATTTAATTAATTAATAAATAGAATAAACCTTTGGAGAAAGTACTGTAGAGTGCAAGCAAATCATTAGGTAGCAGAGCCGCAGGAAATTTCATTCTCCCTAAGTGTCCACAACTTCTCAACACTGGCTTTATCATACTGAAATGATGATGTGTATTGTCACAGAGATCTAGTTAGCTTAGTCCTCGATCGTCAACATACTACTCTGAAATTAAGAGGACTCTGACTGTTTAGTAACTTAAAATTATAGTTTTGCTTGAAGCGAAGTGACACGCCCAAAATGTTGGGCTGTCCCCGTCCCCCAGCTACCCCCGTCCCCCAGATACCCCCGTCCCCCAGATACCCCCGTCCCCCAGCTAGCCCGTTCTCCCCCACACTACGCCTGTGCATATATATGCCTACTGTGGTACCATGTGGTACCATGCACACTATACAAGCATACTGTAATACCAACACGCTATGGTACCATGCATACTGTGGTATGGTATTGCGGTATCAAAACTAAACGGCAAAGGACTGCACATGCTGAGCACGCGTTTATCAGTTGTCAACATCAACTGCCTGTCGGGAAGGCTACAGAAAATTACTCTTTGATCTGTGATACAAGGGTGCAGATCTTTTGAATCACACAGGTGGTAAGGTCGATGTGGCGCGTATCATACGTGTAATTAGCTCACATGATCCTGGCTGTTTGACCAAACTGTTGTACTTAAATGGCTCCTTTCATCTGCTCTAATCTTTAGCCCTGTCTTTGGAAAAAGATGGGTTGACTTTATCCAGAGATGGAATTTATGGTTGGTAAAACTGATTTTGTAAATATTTATATGGCAGCTACTGGTAGGTTTCAAAAGTCCTTGTCATACGTACTTGCAGTTGATATTTTAATTTTAACGAATTGAATCTTAAATGATGCAACAAACACCATCATTTATAAATTAGTATTAGAAATGAAAGAGATGTGCTCTGCATTGAAAATCTTAGTGGAGAAACGGCCAGCTATGAAACCATTGGGTCGTGCACAGCACATGCAGCACAGGGTTAATGCTTCTCAAAGGTTCTTCTAGGAAATTTTTTATACACTATTTTAAGACCAGAATGAACGGGTCTTCGAACGGTATGCGGTCTGATCTTCTGGACTGTAGGCACTTGATATGAGGCTGTCACAATGATTAATTAAAAGTTTATTTAATCAGCTGTATCCTTATCCAGAAGTTCTCGGGAAAGGTCCATTGTTTGCGAAGTGGTCCAGTTACAACCAGATCAACCAGACTGGTGGCTATACTTCGGTGATATAACATTGCTTTGTGATACCAACTCAGTTTACTGGAAAACTCATTGAAATTTTCTAATTTTTTAAAACCTTATAAGCTCTATTTGTGAATTATTAAGATAACAGTGTTTATCGTTATCATATGCAGCGCATTGTATACACTTGCAGTCATTGTTCTTCCAGGAATGCTGGATTTTACTTGTTTTGTTTGGCAAGTAGTAATTGTGTATTTACTATCAATTCTTAGATCGACCGAATAAGTACCACAAACATTTGTGTATATAATTAAAAGTACTTAAACTACTAGGTTAAATAGAAATTATTACATTTCCTTCTCCATTGCCTGGTACGTTTGATGTTTGCTCCTGTACTAAAGCCATTGAGGTTATCCAGAAAAGCACCAAAGCAGTGACGTAGTGAGTAGATTTCATATGTCCAACGTGTTAACGGTTGAAGGTTCGGTAGGCGTTTAGTCGCTTAATATCTGCACAGAAACAGTCCGTAGATGAATAACTTTCCATTCCGTTGCACGTAAAGTCAATAACTTGACATTACTGTCTAAGGTCAGATTATGGTGTGTATATGCAGGCTTACACTCTCCGTCTCACGATGGTCTTTGACTCTATGTAAATATATATTTATGTGTCAGTGACGTGGTGGACCACCTCTAGGTCAACACCTTTCATACATTTACTTGCAGCCGCTCTGCTTCTCAAGACGACCATTTTAACACTCTCTGTTGTAGAAACGTAGCATTCTTGTTTGTATATATATCCTTTTTTTGTGTTTGACCTACAATCTTCTCGGGCATGGATCGGACTCCCACGTCTCTAGCTAGTATAGAAGCCAACAGTGCACGTTGTGTCTCCGTCTTAGTATATGGCAAATTTAATCTAACATGTGGACGTCTTTGAAACGTTTTGCTAGCATTCCTCGTACAACATCTATACAACCGTGTATAAAGTAAAACGTTGTTTACAACCGAAACTCTTTAAACGTTTTATTAATTAAGTCAGCTGGCATCGCCGATTTTGTAGATCCAGCGACGGCCTGGACACTTATTAACCCAAGGGGCGCACGCGCCTCTGGTTAGGTAATCTAAGGTCTGACGACGACGCGATCATTAAACAGATGCGGGTGGTATTATCTACTCCGCGTATACGCATAGGACCCTGTTACTGTATGGTTGTATATGCTAAATTGTCGGGATAGCGGATGCCGCCAATTATTACGAATTTATCTAAGTTGTTTCTGTGATAATATTCACACTGCGGTACCATGCATACTGTGGTACTATGCATACTGTGGTACCGTGGACACTGTGGTACCATGCAGACATTGCTGTGATACCATGCACACTGTGGTACCATGCACACGTTGTACTATCCACATTGTGGTACCATGCATACTGTACTATTCTGCATACTGTAGTACGATGCACACTGCGGTACCTTGCATACTTCAGTGTTATACATTTCGTTCTGAGCATGCATGAAGCTTATGTTGTATATGCTACTGCATAATTGTGGATTTGGTTACTGCTCTTTGCAAACTTTATAACAAAGAACCCACATTACCAGTGAGTTATATGGTGTGACTACAAAGGGAGCAATATCTTTGGCAAGGCAGCTGCAAATGAAACAAGTATGAGATTTGCTTGCTTTTCTATTCGCGCAACAGCTTTTGCTAATATGAGTGATCAGCAATAAGCAATGTCCAAGTCCTTAGTGTAATGAATGTCTAACAACAGCAAAATATCACAGCTAGTCGTCTATCAAGTACGCTTTTGCTGTGCGTAATAAGCATAAACGTTATCAGTTGCACAAGAATTCAGACACCACCGTTTCCCTTCTGAGGTGGTGGCACTTCGGCAATGACTATTTGTGAAACAGAATCCAACCCGAAATAGGTGTTACCTTCTTCTTTTAGGGTAAGATGATGAGTGCCCAATGCGAAACTCGACATCAACCTGCCTTTTTTGATGCCCATGCCTTGCATCCTTTCATGGCAAAACCCACCAATTTGGTGTGGATAATGTGAATTGCCTTTTTGACCCTAAGACACGACTCCGTCAATTGGTAGTTGGCATTATGCGTCATTAGATGTAAAATACCATCGAGCACAGACCACATGACGCTGTGTTCACTTGTTGAGCATTGTTCGTAGAGTTCCTCCAAATTCCACATTTAGTGCTGTTACATCATGATATTTTCGAATGAGCAAATATAGTACACAACATTACGTATATCTATAACCGCATACTGACTATAACTTTGTTTCATTTCTTAGGAGTAGTTCTCCGTTTCGTTTGTCATTACCCCACTTTTCAATACATTGCTTCCAGTTTATGCTAAACGGTGGTGCGTCTCCAGTCCTGTGTGTGTGTGTGTGTGTGTGTGTGTGTGTGTGTGTGTGTGTGTGTGTGTGTGTGTGTGTGTGTGTGTGTGTGTGTGTGTGTGTGTGTGTGAACGCACGCACGCACGTATACGTATACGTGTGCATGCGTGCATGTGTGAGTGTCATTCAAATGGGAAGTGTGCGTGTTAATATGAGTTGCCTGTTCTATTGGTAAATACATACTAATACCACGCTTGCTAAATTAGTAAATCAAGTTGTGGAAAAGATATTAGAGCTGCTTATGCATCTCTAAATAATTATTTGAAATTCTTACCTGATTTAGATGTTGTTATTTAAATGTCTGTCAAAATTATATTTGTTCAATTGGTGCTAAAGATGTAGATTTTACTGATAATGTAAAGGACAAGGCAAAACAACAAAAGTGTCCTGATTGCACATAAGATAGTTAATTGGCTTTTATGTAAAGCTAAATTATTTACACGAATTGCCTATTATATTTAAAACTATAAATCTGAGGTAAATTGCTAAACTGGTAATGAATTTACTGGTTTGGATCCGTAATCATCTGTTATTGTTGCACTTGTTGTTGGCTCCATAGCGACAGGTAATGAGGTTAGCCAGAAAAGCACCAAAACATCAATGAAGAGAGCAGATTTTATAGTTGCAACGTGTCAACTGTTGAGAGTTTAGTAGAAATTTAGTTGCCAAATATCTGACCAAAAAAGCTTATAGAAATAGTAAGTTGAAGGGTTAATATTAATTAATATATTAACATTTATGAAGTCAGTAAAGCTCCTCCCTGCAGTGAGATTGTGAGATGGGGGCTACTCCACGTGCCAAATAATGGACGACTGGAGAAAGTTAATGTACGTTTTCTTCGCTTATGTAGCTGCTATATAGGTGCTAGCGCAATTCCTACCGCCCATAGGGCGGGTGATGGCTAGTAACCATTACTTGCACTATTCTTGATCAAACAATATTTTTAAAAGCTACAATTGGCGCAGGTTCCGTAGAGTCATAGTCTGGGTCCTGGAAATTTTTCCAAGGAAGGAATTGTAATGACCAGATGCAGAGGAAAGCCAAAGCTGAGATGAAGAAGAGTGTGAATTTCATTGTAACGTATTTTGCGTCGATTCGATTTCTTTGATAGACCTGTGAACAGACAAGGCAAGGAAGTCTATATGTCACTGATGGAAAGTCCAGGACTGAAACTGTTTGCAGCAAGTTGTGAGCAATGAATGTGTCTGATCAGTGCACATGGAAGCACTACTTGCGGGGAAATTAAGTTAATAACTGTATGTTGTCACACATGCTTCGTTTCTGTATGCTAACACTGTCTTATTGCTTCAGCCGGACCTGCAAGTCAGGACAATGCATATGCCTCACAGTACGTACACAGAATGCTGTGACTGTGTTTCAGTCGTCTCGAGCTGAAGGTTGTTTCTGTACCTTCTATTCCAGAGACACCTGGTCAACACAGGTTCTTATAAAATGCAGTGTAGGTAGGCTGCTTCTCTGAAATATAGTATGGGCAAGTTCACGTTTCTTGCTTCTCGTGGCTGCCATCTTACTTACAAACCGAGTGGTTGCGATCAAATGCAAGATAAGCCGGTAGTCTTGAGCCAAGGCAATCCCAAAAACTGCTCTTGCATGATCTTAGACGTTCTGCCCGCCTTGCGCGCCTTTCTGTGCGGTTCTACATGCTCAGCCTGTACACGGCCCTGATATCGTGCTTTCTCTGTGACAACAACGGCGCAATGCTGTGCAACTGGATACTTCAAATAGTGTCTGCCAATGGAACGCTACAGTGCACTTATCTTGTACTATTTGTTGCGGGCTCTCTACGAGATGTTGGAGCTAGAAAGTCGAACGGTTTGTTGCAGAGATTTTGATGCTTTTGTTCGATCCACCCGGTGAACTGGAATGAACGTCTGATATTAGTGTATGATATTAGTGTATGGATAAGCGAAACCTGTGTAATGAGCGTTGTATGCGTTCAAGCTGTTTGGTATTCGATGCATATGCATGATCATACTGTGCGAAGACTGTGTGCCTACATACATAGTGTTTCTCTAGGCCTGTTGACATAGCTGGATCAAGTGCTCACAGTGATTGTTCAATTACTACAAATGTTTTTGCATTATTTGCGTATATAGAATTGGAGAGTTTGTGGCAGTTTCTTGATATCAAATTTTAATATCTTATCTGTTTTGCAAATGTGGTGAACACTGCTGTTAACCAGAAGAATGATTTTGCGGTGTCGACCGGAGCACGCGTCCGTCATGGTACTGGACACGTGCCTTTGTTGCTGTGCACGTGCCTTAGGTGCTGGGCACGTGTTTATTGAAGAGCATGCTCTTGCTTGGCACACATGGTTTGTGAACGTCATGACTCGCGCTGGGCATGATGTAGGACTGGACGCAAAGCGACTGTTCGTGTGCGCACGTGTGTCTAAGCTCACGCGTCTCACAAAGTTTCTTTCTAAAATCGAATTCAGTTGTGTTTAGTATCTCATTTCGTTCAGAATTTTGCATGCATTTGTATCAGATGCAAAGAATCTAAAATGGCCACGCAGACAAAAGGCAGTTAGAAAATTTCAGAGCCACCTAGCTCTCTACTGTAAACGTTATAGCCAGACTACTAGCGCTGACAGTAAAAAATGGGATTTATTTTTTCATCTTTGCACTTTTGTCAGCCAGGCTAGCGCCTCACTCGAAGCAGCTACAGCTACAAAGGTCATACGAAACGATTTGCTCTTGTCCGAGGAATTGCACTGACCCAACAGCTAGAACTGTGCATAGTCCACCCAGTATCAGTCAACTGCTACGTAGAGTCCCACAACGCCATGTTGTTCCGGTCACCAGTGTACACCTTAGTTTCATGTAATTAAAATTACCTATTATTAGCTGGTGTAAATTATGGTTTGACTTCCACAGTGTGCGTACAGTTGACCATGTGCGACTATGCTCAATGGGTGCCCAGCTGTCTCCGTGCATGTGATCTTGTAGGCTTCTGTGTAAGATGCGTGGGAGTTGTTTATTGATGCAATCAATGTTATTACATTTATCTGTCAGCTGCTACTCTATTTAAACATCAGTCAAAGTATGGAATCCCAAGCTGCACGCATCATTTTCATCTTCAACCATGCACACAAAATGTACTCACAGTAGCAACACATATTGGAGCGTGGCAAAAACCATTTCATCTCTATGTAAATAAAAATGAATGAAAAAAGTACATTTTGAGAAAATGATGGGCACATAGGGATGTGTATGTACTTAGTCATACTTATCTTTTACATCACAATCTTTTCTTTGCTTGCAGAAGTTTTAATCTAAAACGCGGCAGTCATGTGTGACACTCAGTACTGGATTGTGATGTAAAAGATGAGCATGAATATGTACATACCCATTCCTACATACCCACCATTTTCTCAAATGTTGTTATACTTGCGTTAGTAAGGTTGGGCATTTTCTAGCTCTTCCTTTTACATTTTAATTTTCTTAAAATTTCAACCTTTTAAAAATGATTTATTTAATTTTTTATGTAGTTTAGCTGTATAGCTAAAGTATGAGGATTAGGAAAACGCCCTTGTTGACTCTTAACATTCTACTTCATTTCTGTGCTCGTCCTTCAGCCTCTTGACCATGCAATTTAGATGCTGTTACAGAAGTGGACGTTTGCACAGTCATATTCAAACTCAGCTGTCAACACTCCATTTACCTAATACAAATTAGTATACTTCTAGGCAGTGCCACACACATGTAGAGATATCTTGTTATTATAGGTATATCAAAGTGTATACTGTAGCTCTTGGCATGAGACTCAATCTGATGATGAGGGAAATTTGCAACCGCATCTTCAAGTGATGAAGTGTCATTCTTGCGGAAGTGTGCATCAACCTCAGCTGTTTACACGTTGTAGTGCAGTTGGTGTTCGAAACACACAGTGAGAGGCCAAAGGTCAAAGCTTCGTGGCAGCTCTAGATGCCAAAACTGACATTAATTAATTATTTTGCAACGCAAGAAGACTAGCAGGCAGGCATTGTGTTGACCTCCTAGAGGTTGTGACTTTTGTTATTAGGGCTCAGCCTCTTCCAGAGAATCCGTGTGCACGCCCCTCTTTCAACTTCTACAGTTCTGCCGGGATACGCGAAAGAGCCAACTCTACCGACTCCGCTGCTCGTTACCGACTCCGCTGCTGGTTGGAAGAGCACATCTCTTTTCCAACCTCTACCAGCTCCTGCGCTGGTAGAGGTTGGAAGAATGGCGTGTCTTCCAGGCTCTTCTGGAAGAGGCTGGAAGAACCCAATTGAACGCGCCCCACTGGTTGCCTAATAACTGCCTCTCGTGCTGAGCACGTGTGGAAAGGACAGTGAAGAAGAGTGGGGCATGTTACAGAACGGTACTCTGATGTGATTCTAAGATCAGGTCTTTTGAATTCTGTCCTCAAAGTCAAACCGTCATGTCTTGAAGTTCATACATTCGGGGTTTTGTGACTAAACGGTAATACTCAGCTGCTTATCTGCAATAGTCTTAATTGAGCTTAAAAATGGATTTGACTTTATAAATACCTGAAATTATAGTTGGTAAATTATTTAGTTATTTTATGTAACTGATACTGGAAATATTTATTTGACAGCTGCTGTTGATTATGGCCTTATATTCACATGTAGAGTGATGTTTGAAAATAAGTCATCGTGATTGGTGCATTTTCCAATCATGTGACATATTAGACGACTATGCTTGTTTAAAACTTTAATTTTCACATATTGAAAGAAATATAGAATATACAGCACACTTGATTAGGATGCAACTGAATGGAGAAAATATTATTGCCCACCAAGCAGCAGCATTGAGAGACAAGTATGAGTTTTGACTGCATTTCAAATTGCAACAGCGTTTGCTTATGCCACTAATCAGCAAGATGCATAATCTAACTGCTTATTGAAATAATGAACACAAACAGTAAATGGCAGACAGCTAGATACGTAGAAACTATGCTTTGCTGTGTGTAGCTAACTAGCACAAAAGTCATCAGTCATACAGGAGTTCACAACCCAACTTTACTTTTGAGGTGGTGGCACTTCTGTGATTATTACTCGTGAGACAGAATCTAAGCCAAGATAAGTGATGCCTTCGTCTTGTCGGCTATAATGATGACACTTCCCAATTCGAAACTCGATGTTAACCATACCTTTTGTGATGTCTTTGTCTGCCATCGTCTTCTGACAAAACCCACCGATTTGGTGTGGATAATGTGAATTGCCTCTTTGTCCCTCAAACACAACCCCATCAATTGGCGGTTGGCATTCTTCTCCATCAAATGTAAAGTACCATCGAGCGCAAACCACAGGCTTCACTTCGTTGAGCATTGTTCGTAGAGTCCCTCCAAATTCCACATGTAGTGCTGTGCCAGTACGATATTTTTTGAAGAGGCAACTCTAATACACAACATTTACGTATATCAAAAACTGCATACCGACTTTCATTTCTTACGAGCAATACTCCGTTTCGTTTGTCATTACCCTCATTCCTAGTACATTGCTTCCAGTTCATGCTAAACGGTGGTGCGTCTCCAGTATCACCCTTCTTCCCTTTCCCACCTGGTGAACCTTTGTCTCCATAATCACCCTTTGGTCCGAGATCTCCTTTTGGACCGGGCAATCCGATTATACCTGGAGATCCAGGCTCTCCTTTTTCTCCTTTATCGCCACCTGTTTTCTAGAGAAAGCAATATAAAATTGTTTTGTGATACCAGCTTAGTTGAAATTTTCTAATTTTTAAATCCTCAGAAGCTCTATGAATTGTTAAGAAAATATTGTTTATCGTTAACATATGCAACACATTATGTTAACTTGTACCCTTCTTTTAGGAATGCTTCATTTATTTGTTTGTTAGACAAGTAGTAATTGTGGGATATTATTTACTATAACTCTCAGATAGCCCAAATAAGTACCAATACAGGGACTATAGACGTGTGTGTGTGTGTGTGTGTGTGTGTGTGTGTGTGTGTGTGTGTGTGTGTGTGTGTGTGTGTGTGTGTGTATGTGTGTGGTGTGTGTGTGTGTGTGTGTGTGTGTGTGTGTGTGTGTGTGTGTGTTTGTGGTGTGTGTGTGTATGTGTGTGTGGGGGGAAGGGGTGAAAGTTCTCTCACTGAACCCTCGAAGAGAGTACCTCATGGGACCTTGTATTTCTGGTAGTTTTCTTGCTCGGGGGAGGAAATACATGCTAACTTCAACCTTCGGCAAGTTGAAGATGGTGAGAATCTAGGGTGCGCTAGCCTAGCAAGCTGGTCACTCAAATCATATGTTGCTACTAAGCGCAGAATAGAGCGCGTTCTCCCGCGTGTGGACAAAAGTAGGGGTGGCGCTTGGGAAAGAGTCAGTGACGCCAGGAATAGAACTGGGCTCCGAAGATTGAGACGCAACCCGGCAATCAAGGGCTGTGCTCGCGGGAAGGGGTTATTGAGGGGTCTCCGACTGCCCCTAATAACTCGGTTTGTAGTCGGACTACGATGCAATCTGCTTCTGATACCACAACAACATGGTCTGGTCATTCCATGAGATGTCCTATTCTGGATTGGTCTAATGTATTGTCATCAGTAAACTCCATGAGGAACCATGTAAAGAAATTTCATCATATCTGCAAGATAATGGTAAACAATAGTTGCAAGTCAAGTTTACACTACCCTTCAACTGTTAGCTTAAGCTCTTGCTTTCATCATAAGCGGAAAGAAATCAATGACGTGATGTGGAAAAAGAATCAATTTCTCAAGTCTGGTGTGTGGAATGTTCGAACAGTAAAGGGTGTGGGCAGAACTGACCTTCTTGCCAAAGAGTTCATTACAACTGATATTACATTATGTGGCATTACTGAAACTCACTTACCTGGCGCAGGCATGATGGATTTAGATGAAGACTCCTGCTATAGTCTTGTTTTCTGTACCACCTGAGCTAGCTTCCAGGGGTGTTGGTCTAGTGGTTAGACATCATGTGATGAAGTCACTCAAATCGTTTGATCCTATCCCAGATAGGATATTGCGTGCTGACTTTCTCACTGACAAAGGAATTTTGAATGTCATTGTTGGTTACGCTCCAGCAGAAAAATGCGAAGAGGTAGTTAAAGATGAATTTTATCAACAACTTGATGTTGCTATGCATAAGACAGGTTCGCTTGTTGTTGTGCTAGGTGACTTTAATGCTAGACTTGGAAAGGCATTTTCAAAAGTTTTTGGTCAGTTTGGTTTATCCAGTCACCCACACAATGGTGTTAAGACTGATAGAATTTTGTCAAGCACATAATTTGGGAATCACAAACACCTTTTTCCAGCATAAGAATATACACACTGTCACTTGGTATCCGCCTAATCCCAAATTACTGTCAAGTCTAAGAGACTGTTTGGTAAAGCAGTCTATGCAAAAAATGGTACATGATACAAGAGTAGGACGAGGACCAAATTTTGACAGTGATCACAAACTTGTTTGGAGTAAGATGGTACTGAAACTTCAGAAGCCACGTGGGAAAAGACGAGTGAAAACCTTTGCACGGGACGTACTCAGTGATCATATTGCTCTAGGCAAATATCGAAATAACGTCATGACTAGATTCACACAAAGATTATCTACTGTGACTGACGCTATGTGCTCTGACTTTTGTAGTGCAATTATGGACTTTGCAAATGAACACCTCAATGTTGTTCAAACCAGAAAGAATAGATGGATTTCTGAGCGTACACTACAGTTGATAGCTGAGAAACGTGAAGCTCGCATTGCTTGGATGAGATGTCAAGAAAACGAGATGGCTAGAAAGCATTAGGTTAGTTGTCAGACCGTCTTGTTGCAATAGACTCTGGAATGGTTGTGCGCTCTGTTGGGTCTGGTGCTCCACTCAGTGAAGAAGAAATTACCAATGCTATTAAAAAGTTAAAAAAATAATAGAGCATCTGGTAATGATGGAATAACAGCTGAATTACTGAAATCTGGGCCTACGGAGCTTTTTGATTGGCTATCTGAGCTTCTTCAGCAAGTTTGGTCTTCAGGATAAGTGCCACAGGATTGGAAAGATTCAGTTCTTGTTCCTGTTTTCAAGAAAAATGACACACTAATATGCGACAACTAGTGTGGTATTTCATTACTCAGTGTAACTGGAAAGGTATTAGCAAGTATTCTTCTGGAACGACTTAGACAGTCAGCTGAACCTCTACTACTAGAAGCCCAATGTGGTTTTCGTTCGGGTAGAGGAACAATTGATCAAATATGTTTGGTTCGTCAGATAATTGAAAAATTCATTGAACATGAGTGTGCTGTCCGTATTTGTTTTGTTGATCTGGGAAAAGCTTTTGACTCCGTACCTAGAGAGGTCCTCAGACTACTTTTGAAAGATAGAGGCGTTGAGGAACAAGTTGTACAATTGATTGTAGACCTTCACGATGGAGCACATTGTGTTGTCAAATCTAGTGGTGAGAAGTCATCAAAATTTGAAGTTACAACTGGTGTATGTAAGGGTTGTGTTATGTCTCCTGTATTATTTGATCTCGTCATAGACAAGATTGTATGCGAAGACTAAACAAAGCTAAAGTTGGCGGAGTAGAAATTGAATACAGGAAAAGAAGGAAGTCTCTACATGAACTACAGAGTCAAAGCTCAAGGAACTAGTGTCATTAAAGCTGCTATGTATGCTGATGATTTAGCTTTAATTGGGAAGACCTTGGGTGAACTACAAAAGTTAGTAGACAGTCTACATGAGTCCTGCTGTAAACGGGGAATGAAAATCAGCATCAAGAAAACAAAAGTTTTGAGCATTGGTTGCGAGCAGGCACGTATTCTTCTTGACGGTTCTGTTCTTGAAAACGTTACAGAGTTTACTTACTTGGGGAGTATCATGAGCCAAGATGGTGGATGCATTGCTGAAATTGATGCTCGTATAAGCAAAGCAAGTAAAGTTTTCGGTTCCTGGAAGAAAAGGGTATTTACCAACAGGCAGTTTTCAATCTCCACAAAAAATAAAAGTTTTTCGTCCTTTGGTGAGACCAGTTTTGCTATATGGATGTGAGACTTGGTCCGTTACACAACCAAACTTGCAACGCTTAAATACATTCCACATGCGGTGCATTTGATCGATTCTTGGTGTCTCAAGATGGAATAAAATCAAGAATTCAGACAATTTAGGACGAGCGTGTAAAGACCCTATTGCTATGACAATACAGAAACAACGATTGCAATGGTTGGGCCATCTGCTGCGCATGAGTGACAATCGTCCCCAAAACAACTACTTTGCAGCAGACTTAGTAATGCAACAAGACCAACTCCTGGGCCTAAACAGAGATGGATAGATGTTGTCACAAGAGACCTCAGGTCATTACGCATCAGTCTTCGTGATGCTGATGAGCGTGCTGCTTGGAGAAGCACTATTACGCTGCGTTGCCAAAACCCATATTGGGTATGGTGGAATCAAGGTTCAAGGTGTGTAGACAAGCAGACAGATGACAGGAAGACAGATAGAGAGACAGACAGACAGACAGACAGACACACACACACACACACACACACACACACACACACACACACACACACACACAAAACACACACACCATATCTTAAAACACTACAACTTCTTTCCGCTGTGCTGCGGCCTGTAACTGAACTATTTACATTAATTGTTAACACTTAGCAGTAATTGAAATATTGAATACATTTTGAAAATGGAATTATATTATTACGGGTTTTTCTTCTCCATTTGTTGGTGTTGGTTCTTCAGTAAAAGCCAATGAGGTTATCCAGGTAGGCTCATTTGTTGCTGTTGATTCTTCATCAAAAGCCAATGAGGTTATCCAGGAAAGCGCTAAAACAGTGACGTAGAAAGTAGATTTCATTTTTGAATGTGTCAACTGTTGAGAGTTCAGTAGACGTTTAGTCGCTTGAGATCTGCACAGAAACAGTACTTATTTATTTAATTAATGTTAACTTTCCAGTCTACGCTTTGGAGGCAACAAGTTTTTGACATTACTGTCTGAGATCAGATATGGTGTGCAAGGGCAGGCATACACGTCCAGCGACCTTCTGTAATTTATATAAATATATATTATATCTAGGCATATTCTATAGCCATGCTCTTGGCATCTTAGTGCACCTGCACGTGGCCGTGACTTTGTCACGTCACGACACGTGTCGATCTGCAAATATGGTCACCTACATATCTACCCAGTTACATCAACATCTTGCTGTAATCATCAAGTTTCATTCACTGACCCCTGCGGTGCTCTCTATACGGCCGTTTTTACACATTCGGCTGTAGAAAAGTAGCATTTCCTCTAAACTCCTTTTTGTAACTTCGATTTAGAAACCGTTTAGGCTCGAATCGGACACCATCGTAGGCTAGTATAGAAGTAACCGGTACCCGATGAAGTGTTCACGTTCTATTCTTGTCTGTCTCTAGCTAGACATGCAAGCTTTGATTTGAACGAATGCGCGTTCGCAACTGTGAAGCGTGTTGCTCTAGCCTTTCCACATGCACCAACTATTTATAATACAGGCATACTCTATGCATGCATGTTCGTTTACGAAGTAGAATTCTGCACTACACCATGTACGTCGATCAAGCCATTCTAACGTGACTCTACCTTACCGTGATTAGTTGCTGGTGACGGTTCCAGGAAGGTAACTTGTTCTCACAGCTTCTGATACTTTGCTTCTGCGCAGTAACAGAAATAGCTATAGAGAGCATGTCACTAGCAAGCGTGACTCAGCAATAATGCCACACCTTGTTGACACCTGTTAGCTTGGGGCAACTTTCCGAGCAGTAACAAAACACTATGGAAACCTAATGAGCCTACACAGCGTGTCGCTGCATGCGCCAATTATCGCTTTGGAAGAGATGCATATCGTGCAACACAACGGTACACTTTACAACTGCAAACGAAAGCAATGCTATTAGACAACAAGCAGATGCTACGAGACAAGTAGTTGTGAAGGTTTGACTGTATTCCTATTCGTAATTAATTAACAACCCTTTGCTTGTTTGAGTAATCAGCGACAAGCATCTTTCATAAGCTTACAGTAACAGCTCAACAGCAAACACGACATACATGCAGCAAAATATGTCGTATACAGTTACAAACGGCTAGTTGGTGTTTCTAACGAACACAAAGTTATCAGTCGCACAAGAGTTGACAGTCTAATTTGAATCCCCTGAATCCTTAGGAGATATCATTTCGATGATTGTTATTCGTGCAACAGATCTAGAATTCAAGCCAACCAAAGGGATGCTTATTGGTACAGAACGATGGGATTGCCCAATGTGAAATTCAACTGTAACTTCACCGTTTGTAATATCATTGTTATCCTTCTTCTTTTGGCATATTCCACCAAATGATTTCATCACCTTTGGAACACGTGTCGTAATGGACCACGTCTAGGTCTACCTATTTCATCCATTACTTAGAGTCGCTATGCTTCTGAAGACGACCATTCTAACACTCTCTGTTGTAGAAAAGTGTCATTCTTGTCTGTATATGGTTTTTTGTATGTGACCTGAAATCTTCTCGGGCCACGGATCGGACACCCACGTATCTAGAAGTCAACAGGCATTGTGTACACGTTCTTTCTCAGTCTAGGTAGCAACTTTGATGTACATGTCCCGTGCTGACGTCTTTGAAACGTTCTGCCAGCATTTTCTTGTGCGACAACTTACACGACCATTTACGAAGTGAAACGTTCAACTATTACACCCTTCTTCGCTTTCATCTATAACGTGACTTACTTCGTACTTGTTATTGACGACTCTAAGAAGGCGACTTGTTCTTACGGCTTGTAATAATTGGCAGCAACTGAACGGAGGGTTTGCGAATAGGATAATGTATAGGTTACAGTGCGGAAAGTTACACCGTAGAGCAAGCTGAATTTAAAGGCGTGACCATGGTGTTGTATTACTTATGAATTTGAAACGCTAGTGCACGGCAGGATCAGAAACAATCTGTAAACGAAATGATGTGTTCATTACACCTTCTTTGATAGCATTTCTTTGTACAGAAAGTCTTATATAACTGATTACAAAAGTGAAAAGCTGTACAACCATTGCACCATGTTTCGCCATCATCTAGGCAAACGTGACTTACCGCGTACTTGTTATTGACGTCTTTACGAAGTAAACTTGTTCTCACAGCCTTCGACACTTGGTTTTGCGCGCCGCAACTGAATAGATGGCTTGCGACTGAGCTGCAAAATCTGTGATTCATCAGTAATGCCACACCGTGGTCACGTCTGTTATATTATTTTACCTCTCGCAGTAACTTTCCGCCCAGTAAGAAGACACTTCATTTTGAATTTGATACGCTAGTACATTGCAAGATCAGGAATTTTTTGTAGACTTGTAGACTCAATTCGCGATAGTCTGGAAACTATTGATAGTAGAGGAGGTCATGAATTGATAGCTGTGATAGAAATTGTAGGTCTGGGGCCACAATTTGACCCAACGCCATGGAAGCAGCAGATCTAAAACATTTAACATTGTTGCTGACCCTCAAAGCGATTTAGGGGACTGAAACACCGGTGTGAGAGACAATGATGCCACTGAGAGACTGGAATGGAAAGCTCAGCGGATATGCATATGTATATATGTGGTGTGTACAAATGCATGGTCCTGAGGTAGTGCGACCACATTTTTGCACTCGTATGTCGAGTCTATGACAGTACCATAATTGATCACGACGAATTTGGATTTCAGAATCGAGCGCACAACGACGTTAACTCTGTGTGCGCTGTTGCCACCGATTAATTAATTTGGCATCGATTGGACATCGTGTTTGAGTTCTGAAATGTTTTCCACGCCATCAAGCCACAGCGTAAACTCTGACTTTCTCAAGTATTCGCAGCATCTGTAGCTGTCAAAAATTTTAATATTCTTATTTTACTAGTTTGCAAGGCAAGGAAACACGGCTGTTAACCAAAACGCAAGTCCTTTTTGCTGTCGATCTGGGCACGTCATGGGCGGTCGTGTGCTCGACACGTGTTGAGTGTCTATCAACTGCATGTAGGTGCTGCATGGGCAACTAAGAACAGAATGGTACCTATGTCTCTAATCTCATGCGTCGCACGTGGACGCGGCTTCAAGTTTCTTTCTTATTTACAAGTCTGCACATTGCATAGCAGTTGTAATGCATGAGATGTTTATGTTGCCTCTAGCGGCGTTGAAGGAGGCGAGAAATCCTGCAACTTCATCTCTTCTTGATCTACTGTTCATGTGCAATGCTTCGTCTAGGTACCGTACACCATGCATACTGTTGTGCCTGCATGCTGTGCTATCACAAAGTTTGTGTCTGTCTGTATCTGTCGTAGACTCTGCAGTACACCTGCAGGATACATTTGGCTGTGTATCCAGTAGGTGATGCCTGAAAGAGTGAAAAGCCAGTTGCTCTGAGAGCAATTTGGACTCTGTTTTCGCGCGAGGTCCGAGTACCATACACTGTAGTACCATGCACACTGTAGTACCATGCACACTGTGGTACCGTGCGTACTGTAGTACCGTTCATACTCTAGTACCGTTCATACTGTAGTACCGTGCATGCTGTAGGTCCATGCATACTGTGGTACCATGCATTCTGTGCTTTCATAAAGTCTCAATATGTTCGGGGCTCTGCCGTACACTTACGGTAATTACACGATACATCTGGCTGTGAACGAAGTCAACGATGCATGAGAGCCAGTTGCTTAAAGAGCAGCTTGAACGCTTTGCTTCATCGCAGAAATTGAATTTAGCAGCTTGAAGGGAATGCATGCGTATAGATATTTAATTGCTGTTACAGGTCTAAATTATGTGTCCCATCTGTAGCTCTGTTCGAACATTTGAATTTATTGACATCGATGTCGTTCCCACACACTACGCACACGCACACAAGTTCGGGCTTGTACTGTTCTGTTTTTATCGCTGCCGTAAGAACAGTTACGCTAAGACGCGCGTGCACACACACACACACACACACACACACACACACACACACACGCGCACGCACACACTGTTTTGATACGCAGCTCTGATACCGTGTTCTTAATCTGATGGACGGTGGTAATAGGCTGAGATAATAATGTTGCAGCATTAGAAATGAACGCCAAAGGACCTCAAGTCCTTTAAGATGAAGGTATTTCAAATTCTGGTGATAAGTTTAACCCACTAAATCTTGAAGTCTGCATTTTGGACTTTGTGGACACCGCGGTAATACTTAGTTGCTCTTTCATCTGCAATAATTTTTACCCAGAGCTCGAAAAACTATAAATATATCTGAAGTCGGCGTTGGTAACATTTAGATATTTATGTAAGAGAAGTTAGAAATGTTTAGTTAACAGCTGCTGTTGAGTTTTGTCTTACGCATGCAAATTAATAGTTAACATTTTCAACAATAATTATAATTAGAATAATTTTTTTAGTCACTTATCATACCACGAGATTGGAAACGCAACAAGCACGGTTATTTGCATAGATATAGGAGAGATGTATAATAATATAAAGTACACATAACTAGAATGCCACTACAAAAAGATATATTATTAGGCAACATTGTTACAATCAACTGCTGTGAGACAAACATAGATTTTTCTATATTTCATTTTGCAAAGGCGATGGCTTAAGCTGGATTTACAATATGGAAACGCTTGAGCGTCGCGTCGCGTCGTGTCGCGTCGCGTGGGAGTGGCAGGCGTCGCGTCGCGTCGCGTCACACGCGTCGACCATTCACAATGTAAATTTTAGCGCGTCACAGATGTCGGTGCATGTATTCCTGAATGACCACTCGCGCTAGATTACCACGCGCGAAAATATGGCTACGCCCATTTTACCTCGTGTTCTAGAATGGATTCGGACGAAGAGGAGGAAACGCTACTGTTGTGTCTCTTGTTGCATCACCACCGCTGCAGAAAAGCAAAAAGAAGACCACGTCAAGTTTGGGTTCGTGAGATACATCAACGACGCACTGAGCAGGGAGAGTACCATCAACTTCTCCAAGAGATGCGGTTGCACGACTCTGACAGCCACTTTAGATATCTGAGGATGTCGAAGGCTACATTTGACCAACTTTTGGCAAAAGTGGGGCCTTTGTTGGTTCGTCGTCGGTACAGCAGTGTCGTCTGACCATCAATATCCCCTGGCGAGAGACTGGCGTTGACCCTTCGCTATTTGGCAACGGGAAACTCGCAGATATCGCTTTCTTTCAGTTTCCGTGTTGGGGCGGCAACAGTATGCCAAATTGTTAGGGAGGCTTGCATTGCCATATGGAACGTTCTGATGGAAGAGTACGTGATGGCCCCTGCTACAGAAGACGACTAGAAGAGTATCAGTGCACAATTTTCTCAACTCTGGAATTTTCCAAACTGTCTTGGAGCAATAGACGGTAAACATGTGGTAATTCAGGCTCCTGATAGATCAGGTTCCACATACTACAACTACAAGGGGACTTATTCCATTGTTCTATTGGCAGTGTGTGATGCTCACTACAGATTTATTCTAGTAGCTGTAGGAGATTCAGGTCGCCATAGTGATGGTGGTGTGTTTTCAAATTCAGCATTTGGCCAAGCAATTGAATTAGGTAGCTTGTCATTACTAGTAAGTAGGCCATTGCCTGGAACCAGCACAGAGGCTCCATTCGTGTTTGTTGGTGATGAGGCATTCCCTTTACGTGCCAACATGTTGAGACCGTATCCAGGTAGGGGCCTAGATGAACGAACGGCTGTGTTTAATTACAGGTTAAGCAGAGCTAGGCGTGTGATTGAAAACACTTTTGGAATTTTGGCTGCACGTTGGAGGATATTTAGGCGACCCATCATTGCAGCACCAGACAATGCTTGCATATTTACAAAAGCAGCTATTGCCCTTCACAACTACCTACGAACCAATGAGTCTTTGGTGTATTGTCCCCCAGGCTTTACTGATGCTGAAGATGGTGCTGGTCACTTACTGAGAGGAAATTGGAGGCATGAAGTTGATGATGGTGGGTTGTCCAGAATTGGACAAATAGGAGGAAATCGGAGCTGTCGATCTGCAGCTGAAGTGAGAGACATGTACCGAGACTATTTTATGACACCAGAAGGAGAGGTCACCTGGCAATACCACCATGTCAACCGCAAAGACTATTAACTAATAAATTAGTCTTGGTCATTACCTTTACCTACTCAATCAGTCTTTTGACTTGTATTGAGTAACCACCGGCTTTTATAAAAGCCAAAAATAATATCAAAGAGATCATTACCTAGCCTGAATTTTGATTTGACCAATTAGTTACAATAATCAATTTCTTGCTAGTTACAATTATTAGTTACAACAATCAATTTCTTGCGTACAATTAGTTATAATTCACTGGTTATCTAGATGTAGGAGCTAGCATGTGACTAACAGTTTAGTCTAGAATATTCTTTAATTAATATAGTTATACTGAGTCTTGTTTTTTGGTAAGCTATGTAAAAAATTTGTTCTAGATTGATAGTATATTTTCCCAGACTCCATATGGCAACAATAGTTAATGCTCCATATTTACCATACCTGAAAATGGGCTACGAATAGCACTTCCCAAGATAATATAATGAGCATATTAAGAGTATGTAGGCATAGGCAGTGCCAAAGTACGTATGTGTTAAACATGACAATCGAAAGTTATTGACTTGTTGTTGTCGATTAATGAGTTTGTCAATCAGTTATGTAGCTAGCAGTCTGCAGTTTCTCTCTCTCTGATGTAGTTGGTGGCTTTTAAAAAAGCCGGTTTATAGACCACACATAGTGTAGTCGCTGGCCACGTATCACAGGATACTACACAGTGATGCACACAAGCATGGTTGGTGACCTATGGGGTGCTCTCTCTAAACAGAGAAAAGCCATTTCCTGACCCACCAAGCTCTACCTCTAACATCACTTGTTGAAGTCTGAGCTTTGCGAACGCCTTTTTCTCATAGGGAAATCTCCGTAGAGTAGCAACTATCTGCCTACCAAACAAACCATCCTCATCGGAGTCGACATGAGCCCTCTTTGAGTCCAATGAGTTTAGCCTTTCTACAATTGAAGTCTCTAGCTCGTCTTCTGGTCCCTTATGACGTCTCTTTCTTTTGGTGGCAGGAGTGATGCTTAGTTGACGCGGTCCAGTCTCTACCTGACAAATGAACGAGCTGTTGTGTGCTTCATTACTGCAGTAGGAAAAATTAGCCTGTGAAAGGAAGCAATATATCAAGTCGAAGTCCACACATTTACCTTTCATGATTGTCGACTGTCTCATCACTGTTATAGGGTTCACTCTCTGCTGGCTGGCTCTCTCCTGGCTGGTTCTCCTGTTGTTGACTCTCCTGTTGTTGACTTTCCTGTTGTTGACTCTCCTGTTGACTTTCCAGCAATGAAAAAGTGGTGTCTGTTCTGTTTGTCAATACAATAGAGTTACTACTAGAGATACTGAGATTTGCAAGAAGTGCATGCATAAACCCACAGCAAATGCAGCGTAAAAAACAGTAGTAGGTACAGTAAACAGTAGTAGGTACAGTAAAAAGACACAGAAACAGTATAAACACCGGCGCGTACAAACAAAGGGTAACCATAGCTAGACATGCGGGTAAAGAAACAGACACAGATATCATGAAAGCAGACAAGCAGACTGACAGACCAACAGATCAACAGACAGATCCACTGACGGGCATGCAGCCACATCAAAGCAGACAGGCAGAGACACGAAAACAGACAAAAAAAGCAAAGAATAAATGGTACACGTGTACTAGTAATTACGTTCTGTGCTTCACGGAAATGTCCAGAAATGTCATCACGGTGAAGAAAACCCACGAAGACGTTGGAGGTGGACCTCCGGCCCCGGACAAACGTTTCTTCTGAAGAAGTTTAACCTCCCTCACGTACTTGTCTCGGAGACTCTTCCATTTCTTTTGGCAGAGTTCTGCCGAGACACCCAACTCGCTGGCAATCCACTTCCAAGCGTTTTCTCGTGCACGCAGGTTCTTGTATACTTGGCAGTTGACCTTCCACAGGCAAGGACAGCTGCGTACACTCTCTATCAAGCGCTCAACGTCCAACATGTTCGTAGCCATTGCTCACGAAGCAACCACGTGCACTCCTACTTGGCTGTGATTGGTTAAAATCTTAATTGCCACTTCCGACGCGACGTGCTCCGACTTCCGGTTCGACGCTGAAATAGAACTCGGTTCTATTCGGATGCGTCGCGTCGCGTCTGTCGAGCGTCGCGTCGCGTCTGTCGAGCGTCGCGTCGCGTAGACCATTTACAATTTGAATTTGTACGACGCGACGCGACGCGACGCGACGCGACACGACGCTCAAGCGTTTGCATATTGTAAATCCAGCTTTATGTGAATGATCAGCAACGAACAAACATGTTGTCCAACTGCTTATTGTAACAAACACCCAACAGAAAAACAGCATACAGCTAGATATGTAGCAACGTTAACTACGCTTTGCTGTGTGTAACTAGCACAGAGGTCATCAGTCAGTCACATCAGAGTTCATTCATAGTCTAATTGCAGTCTTGAGGTGGTGGCATTTCAGTGATTATTAGTCGTGAAACAGAATCCAAGCCAAGATGAGTGACGCCTTGCAACTGTCGGCTGCCATGATGACAGTGCCCGATGCGAAATTCAATGTTAACCCTGCCACGACTGATGATTTTGGCTGCCTTCGTGTCTGCCTTCGTCATCTGACAGAAACCACCGATTTGGTGTGGATAATGCGAATTGCCTTTCTGACCTTCATACACTACGCCATCAATTGGTGGTTGGCATTCTTCTCCATCAAATGTAAAGTACCATCGAGCACAAACAACAGGTTCGTTTGTTGTCAGGGTATTGAGCATTGTTCGTAAGGTTCCTCCAAATTCCACATGTACTGCTGTTTTCTTTTTATATTTTATGAATGGACAGCTCTAAAGCATAACATCAAGTTAATTAATACGTATTATCAACTGCATACTGTCTATTTTCATTTCTCACGAGTAATATTCCGCTTTGTTTGTTACTACCCTTGGTCTCAGTACATTGCTTCCAGTTCAAGCGCCTACCACGTTCTCCTTTTGGTCCCGGCTCTCCGTTTGAACCTGGTACACCATTACTTCCATTATATCCTCTTGGACCGCGTATTCCTGTAGGTCCGGGAGCTCCCATTGCTCCGGGCTCTCCTCCTAGACCTGGAGATCCGCGTTCTCCTTTGCCACCTTTTGTACCATTATGTCCATGATGTCCAACTGGACCGCGTATTCCTTGAGATCCAGGAGCTCCCTTTTCTCCTGGGTCTCCTCTTGGACCGCGTATTCCTGGAGATCCGGAAGCTCCCTTTTCTCCTGGCTTTCCTTTTGGACCTCTTATTCCTTCAAGTCCAGGAGCTCCTTTGTCTCCTGGATCTCCACTAGGACCTTGTATTCCTGGAGATCCAGGAGTTCCCTTTTGTCCTGGCTTTCCTTTTGGACCTCTTATTCCTTCAAGTCCAGGAGCTCCTTTTTCTCCTGGATCTCCACTAGGACCTTGTATTCCTGGAGATCCAGGAGATCCCTTTTCTCCTGGGTCTCCTCTTGGACCGCGTATTCCTGGAGATCCGGGAGCTCCCATTGCTCCGGGCTCTCCTTTTGAACCGTTTGATCCAAATCCAGGAACTCCCATTGGTCCGGGTTCTCCTTTGCAACCTTTGGAACCATTATTTCCATGATGTCCGTCTGGACCGCGTATTCCGTGAGATCCGGGAGCTCCCGGCTCTCCTTTTGGACCACGCATTCCTTCAGATCCAGGAGCTCCTTTTTCCCCTGCCTTTCCACTTGGACCTTGTATTCCTTTAGATCCGGAAGCTCCCTCTTCGCCCTTCTCTCCTTTCTGACCGGGAGGTCCAGCCTCTTGTAGTACTGGCTAGAATAGACAATAATATTGCATCATGATACTAACTCAGTCTGCTGCAAGAACAAGTATTAATATTTTCTAATTTTAATACTGCACACAACTTTTATCTATAAATTGTCAAGATGAGTAGTGTTGATTATTATCTTATACGAAACATTAGTTAGTAACTAATCTCGTGAAAAAGCGCACTTTCTAGAATGTTACGTTTAATTTATCTTCGTTTGCCCAATAGTAACTGAGAGTAAATAATCAGTTTCATTTCCTAAATTAATCAAGCAAGTACCAATATACATATATTCTATATAGAGAAGTGTAATGATTTAGACACTATTCAATTAATGCAAAGTTTCAACGAATACCAAAAATCAAGTTAGTCTAAAGCCGGTAACGAAATGACTAAAATAATTGAACTTTAGCTATTTATAGTTTCCTCTACGCATGCTCACTAGACTTGTAATTTACTGATGCGGCATAAATTAGTTATCGCTACATAGCTTCCCCTTCAGTGAGGTGAAAAACGAAACGTCGAGGCCAATGGACATGGCGGCCGGAAGTTTGATTCTTTTGCAGAGATTTGGCTGAAGGACTTGGAGATGATATTGGAGATTTAATATATTCGGTTAGGGTTTCTGGATCGAGTGTAGGAGAATCGTCCAGGCAAGCTGGTTTGAGGCGATTCAAAGAAAGAACCTCTTCGTCCATTAACTTAACCGATAAAGTGTAGTGCTTGCCAGAACGTTTTGTGATCGACAAAAAGCCATGATGTAGTCGCTTTAGGTACTTGCGAATAGCATCGTGACGGATGAAGGCATGAGAGGGTGAAGACAAGACAGTCTGGACAAAAACTTGACGATGTCTTTGTTGTAGATTTGGTTGTGCGCTGAGTCTTGCTTGACATTTGTCCTCGTGTCAGATAGCATAGCTTAGTGGATCAGGTAACGATGAGGAGGTGAGAGGTGTAAAAATTCTTGAGGTAGCCTCAGCGTAGGGCCACACGAGTTCAGCTGAAGTACACTTGACGTTATTCTATCTGCAGTACTTACTCCTAACAGAACCATTGGCAGTGCATCTAGGCATTTGTTCGAGTTTTTAAAATGCTTTGAGGGATGCCTTCAGTTGTTGGTGTAGACGCTCCTCAAGACCATTGGCACAAGGATGGTATGCGGTTGTCTTGCGGCGTGTGGTTCTTAGGAGTACAGTAAGCTTATTCCACAAGGCTGACACGAATTGTGGTTCGCGATCTGTGGTGATCGTTGATTGTACACCAAACTTTGCTATCAATCCACTCAAGAATGCTTCTGCTACAGATTCAGCTGTTCTCTAGTAGACAGTGGGATTGTTTGAGCCCGGCAAGGGAATCTTTTAACGCAAGTAAGAAGATATCAGAAACCATTGGATGGGTGGAGATCTCACTAAATCGATGTGATTCGGTCAAATCTCGTGTTTCCCCGCGTTGTAAAGGGCGATAAATGGATGACAGAATGTCTGTGGACCTTCTACTGTTGGCATACAAGTCAGTTGTTGGACCACCTGCGAATGTCAACATGCATCGAAGGCCACACGTAACGAGCGGTAATGAGACGCTGAGTGGCTCGAATACTAGAATGAGAGAGTGAATGAAGATGGTCAAACACAGCTCGCCGAAACTTGACAAGAACTACTGGACGAGCACTTTCAGTGAGATAGCACAAATCAGTGTATTAGTTGACCTTGGGAGAGGATCTTCACATAGTTGTACAGAATTAGATGTTTGAATTTCTTTCATTTCTGGGCTGTTTCGTTGTGCAGCGGCCATCCCATCAAAATTGATCACAACTGGGTGCTGCTGACTCATTGCCTCAATGAGCGAGAAGGCATCAGCTGCTCGTCCGTCACGGCCGTCTACATGTCGAAAGTCTGATGTAAACTGTAGATATAATCAAGGTGTTGGATCTGGCTGGGACTACGGTTGTCCGCACGTGCAGAGAGACCGTAAGTGAGAGGCTTGTGATCCGTCAACATATGCAATTGTCGACCTTTAAGAATTTGGCGAAAGTGCTTTATGGTAAGATAAGTAGCTGCAGTTCCCTGTCGAATGCGTTGTATCTTGTTTCAGCTGGTTTCAATTTCTGTAAGAAAATATGCGATTGGGCGCCATTCGCCATTAATGAATTGCTACGGAATAGACCCCAAATGCAGTGATTTGTCGTTATGGAGACCATACACGTATAGCTGTAGCGCTAACGTAAATTTCTTTGTAGTTTGGAGTTCCAGCCTGTTTGCATTTTCGTAGTAGTCGCGTGGCGCGCAGCGATCAGTTGTGAACATCTTCCTCTCTTGATGTTTCAGCTAAGAACAATGTATAGAAGTTTGAAGTAGACTCAAACCGATTCGTACACTTTGGCAACGCAGAACGCAAACAACTTTATGTTGTGTATGCTAATACCGTTCTTAGAGACTCTAGCAAAGAAATTTACCTCTACATTTGTCCGTTTCAAGTCAAGCTGCGAGTGGTTCACTGACAGCCGGACGTGGACTTGTGTATTTGGACATCGCGGAGAACATGGATAGAGCACTAACGTAAGTTATTTGTAAATGCGACGTGTTCTCACATTTAGTTGAATTTTTGGCCGCAGTCATCAAGCTATCTCTAGATGCTCGAGCATGTCTGCACATTCTCGTATTAGTCCCGTGGCCTAGGCGCAAAGCAACCTGGAGAGCGGTGCAGCTACTATACTTACACCTGCATTGTGACATCACAAACCATTATGTCTCTGATTGGCGCAAAATCAATGTTATTTCGTGCCGTTCGGTCGTACGTAAGTAGGTACGTACCATCACCCACATTTCAACACGGTACAGTACACGTAGGAAGGGTTTCGTCAAGGCTCGTCCGAATTATGTCTTTGAAGAACTAAGTGTATATGGTGTTTGCTCTCTTTTGTGTTGGAACTAGCAATTAGAACATCATCGATGTAAGCATAGCTGAAATGTAAGCCACTTTGGTCGATAAAACGTTGAAATATTTGAGCCGCATTGCGAAGACCAACTGGCATTGGAAGAAACTCAAAGACCAAAATGGGATGGTAACTGCAGTTTGTGGACATCAGCTGGTTGTCAGGAAACTGCTGATATGCTCTGACCAAGTCAATATTGGAGAAGATAGTGGATCTATTAAGAGTAGCAGTAATATTTTGTATGTGAGTAATTGGATGTCGATCAGGAGTCGTGACAATGTTTACCGCTCTGTACTTGCCACATGGACGTCATTCACCAGATTTCTTCGGCATCATATGTATTGGTGAAGACCTGTTAGAGGATGAAGGACGAACAATGCCCAATTCCATCATGTGGTCAAACTCCTGTTTTCCAACTTCTAGTCTGCCAGCTAGGTGCTAGTCGTCTGTGACGGGCATAAACGGGTAGTCTTGATGTTTTGCGAATTGGTAGGTCACATTGTGCTTATTTGGTTGGTCAAGATGATACAGGGTTTGGATACATCCGGAATTCCACGAGGATAACTTCAAATTCGTTAGCAAGATGTTTTGGCAGAATTTTGTGGCTTTGTGATGGATCTTAGGACGCCACTGCCTGGACGGTGAAGGGATTTAGAGCATCCAAGAGTTGCTGGAGAGAGGCTGGGAGAGAGGGAGTCTGGGAGAGAGGGTGGGAGGGAGGGTGGGAGGGAGGGAGGGAGGGAGGGTGGGAGGGAGGGAGGGAGGGAGGGTGGGAGGGAGGGTGGGAGGGAGAGCGGGAGGGAGGGAGAGTGGGAGGGAGGAAGGGTGGGAGGGAGGCTGGGAGGGAGGAAGGCTGGGAGGGAGGAAGGCTGGGAGGGAGGAAGGCTGGGAGGGAGGGTGGAGAGAGGGAGGGAGGGAGGGTGGGAGAGAGGGAGGGAGGGAGGGTGGGAGAGAGGGAGAGCGGGAGGGAGGGAGAGTGGGAGGGAGGAAGGGTGGGAGGGAGGCTGGGAGGGAGGAAGGCTGGGAGGGAGGAAGGCTGGGAGGGAGGAAGGCTGGGAGGGAGGGTGGAGAGAGGGAGGGAGGGAGGGTGGGAGAGAGGGAGGGAGGGAGGGTGGGAGAGAGGGAGGGCGAAAGGGTGGGCGAAAGGGTGGGAGGGACTTCTAAACCCCTCTTAACTTCGTTGCGCTAAGCTATGTTGGTTTATGTAACTAAATTTTTTACACATACAAAATGTTTATGCAACAGTACTTTAAACGTTACGTAAATTGTTAAATAGAAATGATTACCTTTTCATCGCCATTATCACTTGAGCTTGATATTTCCTCATCAGCAAGAGCCAATGATGTTATCCATAAAAGCGCCAAAGCAGTGACGTAGTGAGCAGATTTCATATTTCCAACGTATTAACCGTTGAGGTTTTGGTAGGCGTTTAGTCGCTTGATATCTGCACAGAAACAGTGCTTAGATACTAGATTGCAACTTTCAATTCTTTTGCACTTGAAATCGACAACTTGACATTACTGTCTGAGATCAGATTATGGTGTGTATTTGCAGACATACAATATCCGCCTCACGACTGTCTTGCATGTAACTATATATATCTAGGTCGAATCATATCTTTAAAGATATCCTTCTTGCATGTTATTTGCATGACGATGACTTCACCACCTTTGCGACACACGTGATGCCACGTCTAGGTCTACCTACAGCCTCTATGCTTCTGAAGACAACAATTCTAACACTCTCTGCTGTAGAAATGTATCATTCTTGTGTGTCTATGGTTTTTGTATTTGACCTGAAATCTTCTCGGGCCACGGATTGGACACCCACGTATCTAGAAATTAACAGACTTGTACACATTCTGTCTCTGTCTAGGCAGCAACTTTAAGGTACATGTCCCGTGCTGACGTCTTTGAAACGTTTCGCTAGAATTTTCTCGTGCGACAACTTTTACACGGCTATTTACGAAGCAAAACGTTGTTTATCTACTGTCTGTTCTCCATAAGTGTAAACTTTGAAAATCATCAATATCTCCGCTGTTTTTTGGACTTTCGCGATGATCTCGGCATCGTTAGAAACCGCTAGGTCTGGCTTTACTGTTTATCAAATTATCTAAGTCCTTCCTACAAACGAAACGGAAGGATAATACTTTTTATATCAAACACCAACGGGTGGAGCAATGGTTATTATCCAATTATCTTGTAAGATCAACGGATCAGCAATTGGAACCATTTAAGATAATTGGTGTAACATGGTCCAACTGGAGCAGCTCTTAGTGCTCTAATGAGCACACCTGGTGTGACCTCTATTTTATTACTCACCTCCGAGTTCAATCTTACTGGTAATAGACAGTAGTACACTTTACTTTGCTCTCATTTAAACTGACTTACTCCCTACTTGTTATCGACGGCTCTAAGAAGGCGACTTGTTCTTACGGCTTGTAATACTTGGCAGCAACTGAACGGAGGGCTTGCGAATAGGATAATGTCCGTGGGCTGATCACGCAGAGCTCTTGTTTTCTGCACTTCCGCTCCCACTCTCGTACGAGGAAGGTTTTACTTCGTAAAATAGTAGATAATGTGGTGCTAAGACCGTTTCGACTTGTTGGCACTCACAAAAATGGTCGGTTTACAACAGCGAGTTCAAAACGTTAGCGTGACGCCATAATGGGGTCTGGTACCCGAGCTATTATTTTCGGTTATTCAACAGAACCACTAAATTTTCTGTAGACTCCTGCACATCAGTTTTCTAAGCTTTTGAAAGTAGCATATTACATTCTTTCACGTTCTGCTTGGTGTCCTGTTTGTCTAGGTTCGTTTTACGGCTTTGTTGTCTGTAGATTTGAAAACCCGGATGTGCAGGCATGCAACAAGTTAAAAAGCGTTCACCGGATGCTGAAACTACCATAAAAGCTGACAGTAACGATAACTCTTCGAATAATGATTGTAGTTACTACTAGAACCCGGAAAAATGATGACGTAATCGTTTCTACTTGAACTCGACCGGCTACTACGACGTTAACCGGATGATGACTGCACGCAATTTGACGCGGATGATGATGACTCCACCGAATGATGACTAGGATTTGACCGGATGATGGCTATGGCTAGTAATTAATTAATCAATAGGTAATGTAGATGATGGCTACGCAAAATGAATGAAATGAACCAGATGTGCAATTGACAGACACTGTATAAAGGAACACATCTGTAGCACTAGACTCATACTAGCATCTAATTGTTGCAGTTGTTTGTTGTTGAAGTCTAGTTGGATCTCAGAAGAACAGGCTTTGTGTTTAATATCTATTAAATTTGTTTTTATCAATTAATTAATTAACTCATTCAAGCGATGGAGTTCGAAAGAAGTGACGACGAAAGTCTTGTTTTTGAAGCTGTTTTTCCCGCTGCGAAGATTCGTTGCCTAGATTAGAGAAGCTGCATGTGTCAGGAAGAGGGTGGTGAATTGACTGCGTTATAACAGCGCAGTTGGGCGACTTTGCATGACACTGCGGAGGTGAGACAAGATGACACATACCTGTTTTTGCGCAAGGGAGGGGTTACACGCGAGGATAATCCAAGAGTCTACTACCATCGTTTGTGTTACCAAAATTACACACAATACAAACCTTAGACGTCTGCAGAATAAAAAAGAAAAGAGCAAGACGAATCCGCACCTGCAACAACAACGCCTGCTGCAGAAAGCCAAGTGTGCACAAACCCATTGTCATCAACTGCAGTCACTGTTGATCAAGGATCTTCTTCGTCAGCACGAACCACTCGCCGATCATAAGCAAAGACCAATTTCTCGCTATGTTTACTGTGTCAGAAACCGAAAAAATTGGACAAGCACAATTACAAAATATTATCAGATTGCCAAATGGATAATTCTCCTGTTACACTTGTACAAGCAGCCAGAGTACCCGATGACACAAGAGTTCTTCGAGCAACAGAATGCGGAAACTTTGATTTTTATGCTGCCGAAGTGAAGTACCATGCAAGCTGCTTTCGAGACTATATTTCAAAGAAGAATCTTGCAAGTGTAGTTAGAAGACACAATGCTTGCAAGTGGGAAGAAAGAAGCACTGCTTGTGACATAACAGAGCGGACTGTATTTGGCAAAGCCTTTTCAAGTCTAGTGCACTTAGTAGAATCTAGAGTCATTTCTGGAAAAAGCACAGCCACAATGTCACAACTCCACGCTAAATTTCTAGAGCTTTTAGAGCAGTCTGATGAACTCAATCTATCTTGCCGCAGAGAGAATTTGAAGAAAAGATTGATCAAATGTTTTCAGAAAAGGCTAGAGTTTTGGAAACCAAAACGTGCTAATGAAGCAGAAATCGCGTTCTCGTCTTCAATTGCGAAGGGAGATCTACTGGAAGCATTTCTAAATTTAAAACAGGAGATTGATGAAGTTGGTGAGATTGAAGATATGAGTGCAGTTGACGACGATGACTTTACGTCACCTTCTTCTGTGATGACTCATCTGCTCAGTGCTTTGGAATTACGCAGTGATGTAATAGATGTGACAGAAACCAGGATATAGCCTCCCACAGCAGATGATCTTAACAAAGCTGGCATTGATCGTCTTGTTCCTCCACTGTTATACAACTACTTGGTTTTGTTGCTAGCTAGTTGATGTGGGAAGCACAACTTTTGATGTCTAGAGCCTTGAACGACATATCCCTATACAATGTGCCAGAGACTACACATCGCAGAGTTTTGTCAATTGCTCAAGACATTATCTACACTGCTCATAACGGCCCCGTCAAAACTCCTAAGCATGTTTTACTACCTACAGCAATTCATCACATGACTAGAAGCGTCCAAGTCGTTAGTTTGCTAAATCGCTTTGGCCATGGAATATCTAAGAGCCAGATTCAAGAAGTCGATACCGCTCTCGCTGAGAAACAATTGAAACTGGCTGGTACTGGAAACGTTCCACTTCCTTTAAATGTCGATCGTTTGACGTCAGTTGTATTAGCTACTGACAACAATGATATAATGGAGGACACGCCAACAGGGTCTAACACTACGCACTGCACTAATTCTATTCTCATCCAGCGTGCTGTTCCTACTGTTGCTGCAATGCCGTTCGTTCATGATCAGTCTCAGAAACGTACGCAGGTTGTGATATTGTAAGCTCTTTTTTAAAACGTGGAAAAAGTGGATCTTTCAAACTGATCAAGAGTGGCCACATACAAGCGATGCAGCGTCTAGGAGAATCTCTTACGTTTGATGAACATCTAATTCAATTGTGTGAAGAGTTCGTGTGCAAGATATACGGAAAGAAGTCATTTACAAGTGTGAATTCGTTAAGATATCACTTGGTTTGCACTGCAACATCCACGTCGTACACCGATTTACCTCCAACTCATGACACATTTGTTCAACATGTCCGCCGAAGCAACTACCAAGCGTTTCTTTGGAAACAGTGTCTTCAGCATGGAGAAGTTCCCAGTCCTATTGGGCACGGTTGGGATATCGATGATGGCGACATCAACGTATTATGGATGACTCTTTCTTCTGCACCTTTGGCTCTCTTGGAACTACTGCGTTGTGGTTGTTCATCGGGTTGCAATAGTGCAAGATGTCGGTGCTTCAAGAACAACATGCCATGTACTGATGCTTGCAAGTGCAAAGAGTGTGTCAATGCCGCGGCTGCTGCTCCTCCTGTCACTGATGTATACGTTGAAGACGCCGACCTGATTGTTCTCGATGAAATGTAAGCCAGACAACTCTAGAATAGCTACAGTACGCTG
>NC_085086.1:9000435-9015435 GCF_963422355.1 Corticium candelabrum | reverse complement strand
CTTTTACTGTCCACGGAACATAACTCTCACCAGCACCTAATAGGTCAAATCGTGCAGGTACTCTCCTTTTTCGGTAGAGCTGGCTCGTCTACGTCTACAGTTTCACTGTGCTTGACCACTTTGTCCCAGAATTTGGTAAATGCTTTGTTAGTCGTGTGCTTCAGCATGGTGTCCAACGTCAGCTCAGCAGCAGCTTGACCTTCTGCAGCTGAAATCTTCTTATTTTGCAGGACACAACTAAGGTTTTCTGCCATACCTAAGACGCTCTCACCAAGCATGACCCCAAACAAGAAGGAAAACTTTTCCATTTGAGACCTGATTCCGTTAACTCTGGCAGACATTTCCATGGCATGTTTAGCAAAGTCTGCAAATGTACTTAAGCTGTGTTGCAAGACTGAGTAGTTTGCCTGACACTACTCAGAGACTTTGATCGTCTAGTCCAGCTAGTTGGACATAAGGTTCTGAAGCCAGGATCATTAGGTGTCAGTTCTTCTTTTAATCTCAGATATTCGGCCTTGCGTTTTGCTGAATAATTCAGCAATTTCTATAATTCAAATGTGGTGTCTACTGCATCTTTCACAATTTTCACTTCACGAATAGTTTTTTGGCAGGCTAGGTTTAATGAGTGACCATAGCAATGTGTGTGTATGCCACGTCTTTCTAAACAAGATATTTTAGTTGCTACATCATTTCCTTGCCCTTTCATGACAGCTGCTCCATCATAGCACTGTCCCCGACAACGCTCTATTAAACGATTTAGCCGTAACAGGACATCTTGAATGATTGAAATCAGTGAGTCTGCAGTCAGGCTTGCTGTGCTGTAAAGACCAACGAAATCTTCATGGACATCAAGTCTATCATCAACCCAGCGGAGGACGAAAACAACCTGTTCTGTGTTGCTGATATCTGTAGCTTCATCCAGCATAAAGGTAAACACTGATGATCTAATATTAGATACAATGTCTCTCAGGACACATTGACCCATAACTCTTAACACCTCATTTTGCACATCTTTGAAAGTGTACTTATCTGTCTTCTTCTTTGTCTAAGTTGCCAGATTTGCATCTTCTTTGCTGAGAAGCTTGATGAGTTGGTTAAATTACCGTCCAGTTAATACGAACCATCACCACCTAGTGGCAATTCTTGTAGTGCTAGAAACTGAACAGCACCAAATATTTTCTTAAGGTGCTTGCGACTCTTCTCCTTCTTTTCGCTCGTCCTTAAACTTAGAATTTTTGCCACATCCTGTGTCCTTGCAAGAAGAATATTGACGTTTTCGAGAGACTCTTTGTGACACGATGAACTCTCGTGATTACTAAATGCAGAAGTTGCGTCCTTACAGTTCTGGTAGCCTTGCTCACGAAAGCGCTATTTGCCCAATGCGAGCCTCTCACCTTCTGTTTCACAGCTGTGATGCACAGATGAGAGAAAACACGACTTGTCTGTTGACCCAGTGTAGCCACTTCTACTTCTGAAACCACGCTGGGCGAAATGAGCGGTAAATAACATCTTTTTTCCCTAAGCTCACTTTAGGAAACGTTATGTCTGTCGGTTGGTGTGGTATCTCTCCAATCTCCAGACACGATAAAGGATTAGCAAATACCCTAGAGAGAGACATAGCTACCAAGTCACTAGGCGAACACTGGATACACACGTGTCAAGTAGAGCTCATGTCCCGGACATAGGTTAGGCACGCCAGTTTGCGGTAAGGTCGTGGAATCCAAAGCCAGCAATCGCAGCGCACTTCACTATTCTATAGCAACAGAGTAAACGTACCATCCTCTGTTGCAAATTTTCACAGTGACGCCATTTTTCAAATTGTGGTCCGGCTTTTGCCGGGCCTGCCGGACCGGTTCCGCCGGCCCTGCGGCCTCTAACCAAAAGACAAGTATTTTTTGGCGTCGACCTGTGCACGTCATTGGAGGTCGCGTGCTTGATACACGTTGAGCGTATATCAGCATGCAATTGCTGCATGGGAAGCAAGAACAGCATGGTACAGACGTCTCTAGTTACACACGTCGCACGTGGACGCAGCTTCAAGTTTCATTCTTATTTACAAGGTTGTACAAGCTAGTGTACAGATTTTAATAGTAGTTTGGATGCATAAGTTGTTTACGTTGTCTACCTGCTTTGAAGGAGGCGAGAAGTCCTTCAAATTTCATCTTCCATAAATCTACACGTCCTGCATGGCGTCCAATGCTCCGTCTAGGTACCATATCATGAGCACTGTTGTACCATGAAGCTGTGGTATTCAGCTTTGTCATCGTAAAGTCTGTGTCTGTATCTGTCAAAAACTCTGGCACCACACCTGTACGATACATCTGGCTGTATACACGTATAGAGGACAGTCATTCAAGTATGAATTGCTTTACCATAGCTGATACTAGAAACAGTGACATACCTCACGAAATAGCGTATTAGTTCCCTGATTCCTACAACTACATAGTTGATCAATACACTAGACATACACCCGAGTCATTCCTTGAAGCAGAAACCCAAACCTTTAGTTTGCAAGCATGGATAAATGCAGAAGACCAAACCAAAGCAGTCCAGTGGATTGACGACTTTGAGAAGACTTCAAAAACAACATACAGGGTAACGCGAGGCACTCAAATTTCTGGACAAAGAATTCTTTTTAAAACTGTTCGCCACTGCCAACATCAGCAAAAGAAACTGACAAAAACACAGTTGTCAAAACAATGCCCACCTTCAGATCTAAAGCAGACTCTCATTCAGAAAAGTATAAGAAACAAAAAGACTTCTTGCCCTAGTACCCTCATACTCAGACTACATCAAAAGATCAGCTCAACAGTTGCCGCTCATCCAAATCATCTTTTCATGAATAACTTTAAGTACTGCCATAACCACCTAGTCAACTCTGCTCATGTCCTCAGTTTTCGACCAGTAGACAATGCTGTAAGAAGCAGTTTACAAGTTTATTCGAGGCAGGAAACTCAGCAGCTACGGCTAGGCATGAATATGCAGATCAACTGCAAATGAAGTATAACATTCTTGACATTGAAAAAACTCTTGCCGATAGATCTAGCAATCCGAACTGTCAAGATGTTCAACGTTTGTTCCAAAAGTGGCGAGAAAGATGTATCGGTCCTGAAAACGGCGAAGCAATGTGTGACCGTCTGTCATTGGAAATAAAACAATTCAATGAAATTCATGCTAGTAATGGTGGTAAAGCATTTTCTCTGGTATATCGCTGTTTTTTTCTGGTAGCCTGCAAGAAGAGGCAGTGAAACATGTTCGATATACGCAGCAATTTTCTAGGCTTTATAACGGTACCTGTACGACTAGAGTCGCACAACGTCAGCTAGCGCACTAGCACAATATACGGGATAACGTCAGTTAACAGCCTGGACGCGGAGTGTATTCTAATTGTGGACACTTTTTCTCCGTTACAGAAAGCGACTGAGTCTAAGCAACAGCTGGACTAGATACCTGAATGCTTGCCTCACAAGCTGGTATTTTGGGCCGCAATCAAAACCATGTTCTGTGGTCTATCACCTCTGTCTAAAATGGCGTCGTGCCTTTCAAATTTTGCAGAAACCAAGTGTTCTGTCTACAATACAATGCAGGAGACGATCAATCATGTTTAGATGAACATCTGAACAGTAAACCGTGGTTCTAGCATCTTTTTGTGTTGCTGGTGAAGCTGATTATTGATATCAGACAAGGTAGTTTTGACCTTCCACCTATCCTAAGTGAGTTTGTATTTTTTCAATTTGTGTGTTATTGTTGCCAGATCTAGTAGCAGTGAAAACAGACAAATTCTGACTGAATTACGAATGTCGCTGATATTGACATTCCACCTACTTTATTCGTTCTCATTTTATACCCTATTGTGGACAGATGTAGTAGCAGTGAAAACAGCTAGATTGTCGGTGGATTAATGATGTCTAGATCTACATGTATTTTGAGTGATGACCTTCGCGTGTTTACTGGACTGGAATTACACGTTCGCTCCATGCACATAATGCGCTTCTCTAGCACGTTACAAGTCAACGTAACTAGGCTCAAAACTTAACCATGGTACTCGATAATTACTTAACTAGCGTCAGGGCATTTCATGATCCAACAAAAGATCGATGCGTGTACCTCGAATTTGTGGACGTGATGGGAGAAACCTTGTACGTGCTAATAGTTTTGCAGGTGACTCGTCGTGATACACCACAGAATGTGGTTTTGATTACGGCCCAAAATACCAGCTTGTGAGGCAACCATTCAGGTATCTAGTCCAGCTGTTACTCAGACACATTCGTTTTCTGTGGCGGAGAAACAACTGTCCACAGTTAGGATACACCCCCGTTTGGGCTGTTTACTGACGTTATCCCGTATATTGTGCTAGTGCGCTAGCAGACGTTGTGCGATTCTAGTCGTACAGGTATTGTTCCAAAGCTTAGACATTGGTGCTTACATCGGACAGTTTTCCCTCTCTCTCCGTTGCAAGTTACAAGAGAAACAGCGTTCGTAACTCAAATTACTGGGAGTGTCCACAACTAGGAACACCTACCCTATGTCGTGACAATGACGTTTGAGACACGGGTCAGTAACACTAGCAGGTACAGAGTGGACCACCTCCATGTCTACTTAATTAATACATGAACGTCTTGTATATATACACAGCTGTGATGCTTCTCAAGACGACCATTCTAACATTTTCTGCTGTAGAAACATAGCATTCTTCTGTGTCTTTTTGTACTGTAGACTGCAATCTTTTCGGGCTCGGCTATGACACCCACACATGCAAAGTAAACAACGACATGCAGTCTGTGTGTGCACGTTCTGTTTCTGTCTATAGATATATAGCAACTTTGATCTAAACGAAAACGTGTTCCCTAGCCTCGTGCCAGACACTTTCGCGCCGTTGTGTCCGGTTTCCGTATAACATGACAACGCCGGAGAGGGTCTGGGATCATACCGCCTACTTTCTTCACCTAGTGTTGCCAACACGTCATCTTAGTGTCACGTCACGCCACCAACGTCAACACTTTCATGCTCTTAGTTAATTATGAAGCTATCCTTCCATCAAAGTTATGCTAGCTGTGATGTCCGATTGCATACATTCACTGTTTACATTTCGTTCTTGCAGCTGCATGGGAAGGGATTCATTTACTGCATGGACTAGGATTCATTCACACGATCCTGAGTTCGATTCACGTTATCTGAAGCTGTGTGTCATGAGGTCTGATGTAATTCGATCAGCAGTCTAAGTAGCTTGGAATAGGGATGCACTAGGCGCCGCTCTATTACTGTGATAGGCTACGAGAACAATACGAATCGGGTATCTCGTGTACGATTTGGAAACATCTGAAGCTTGACAGGGCGTGCCGTCAAACACGGTGTTGACTAGGACTTCTGCTCTAGAGTCTTTTGGAGAGGAATTCCTCTCTCCCAGAGAGTTGGCAAATACGTAGAGCTTGCGTAGAGATAGGATACCAACACTGAAAGGAAACAAGTAGAGTACGACTGGAAGGTCAAGTCTGTTGCAAGACATTCAGTGTGACACATGAGAATGAATATTAGACTAATCGTATGAGTAGCCTAAGGCTTGGTGACATACAAGCTAATTTCATCATTTAATAGCATAAACGGTAGGCGGTATGATCCCAGACCGTCTCCGACGTTGTCGTGTTATGCAGGAACCGGACACGACGTCGCGAGATGGTCTGGTACTAGGCTAGTTTTTCCGCCCTAGAAACCTTTTATAGCATTTTCTCATACAACAAACTCGTTCAAACCGTCGTCAAAGTGAAATACTGTACAACCATTACACCATACTTCGCCATCATCTAACCTGACTTACCGCGTAATTGTTCTTGACGGCTTTTGGAAGCACACTTGTTCTCACAGTCTCTGACAATTGGGTTTGCACGCCGCAACTGAGTAGGTGGCTTGCCACTTAGACTGCAAAAGCGTGATTCAGTAGTAATGTTACACCGTGGTCACGTCTGTTATATTATTTTACCTTTCGCTGTAACTTTCCGCCAAGTAAGGCGACACTTTGTTTTGAATTGATACGCTAGCGCACTGCAAGATCAGCATAATTGTTTATAGATTTACAATGTCAATTCGCGAGGGACTTGAATCTCTTGAGAATGTCATGAATTGATAGCTGTTGTAGAAATTTTGACCCGACACCATGGAAACAGCAGTTGTAGAAATCTCGACCTCAAAGTGATTTCGGGGGCTGAAACACCATGCAGTTTGAGGGACACTGATGACATTCAGAGACTGTAATAGAAAGTTTAGCGGGTATGCATATGCATACATGTGGTACTGTATACGTAAGTATACGCATGGTATACTGTTTACAAATGTATAGTCCTGAGGTAGTGCGACGACAGTTTTGCTGTCGTTAGTCGAGTTTATGAGAGTAATTGATAATGGGGATTTAGGATTTCAGAATAGTGCGCGCAACAACGTTAACTAGATCTGTGTGCACTGTTGTTACCACGGATTAATTAATGAACCATCGATTGCACATCCTGCTTGTATGCTGCGTTCAACTCAAATGTTTTTCAATGGAGCTGTTAGCGTAAACTCCGACGTTTCTCAAGTATTCGCAGCATCTGTAGATGTCAAAAATTGAATATTCTACTTAACTAGTTTGCAAGTCAAGCGAACACTGCAGCTAAACAAAAGGCAAGTATTTTTGACGTCGACCTGATCACGTCAGGAGAGGTCGCTTGCTTGATATACACGTTGAGTGTATATCAACAGCATGCAAGTGCTGCATGGACAGCAAAGAACAGCATGGTACAGACGTGTCTAATCACGCACGTCGCACGTGGAAGCGGCTTCAAGTTTCATACTTATTTACAAAGTTGCACAAGCTAGTGTACACATTTGTAAAGCTGTTCTGATGTGGAAGATGTTTACGGGGTCTACCTGCGTTGAAGGAGGCGAGAAGTACTTCAAATTTCATCTTCCATACATTTACACGTCTTGCATGGCGTCCACTGTCTATATCAGTATAATATCATGAACACTGCGGTACCATGAAAAATGTGGTATCATACTGTGTCATCGTAAAGTCTGTGTCTGTATCTGTCAAAAACTCTGGTAGCACACATGCACGATACATCTGGTTGTGTACACGGTAGGCGATGCCTGAACGATTGAAAATGCCAATTGCTTAGCAAACAATGAGGATTGTGTTTTTGCTCACGAGTTGAACTTAGCTGCTTAAGAACATATAACTTCATTAACAACGCGCGCGCGCATGCTACAACGCACACGCACACACACAGACACACATTTACTATAGTCTTGAGATTAGAAATAAATTTGACGTAATTTTTGAAAATATTTGTCTGATAGTTTTCCAGATTTTTTTCACACTTGCATGCCATTAATATCTAAATTTTAAGAAATTGTGTAAAAATCTTAGAAATGCAATAAGCACGATGATTTATTGATTTAAATTATAGTTTAAGGAAAGAGATGTGACCTGTATTAATGTACTTAAGCACAAATGGGTTGGCTTATAACCTAGATGCGGTTTATGCTGCTGCATGATAGTCAACATAGTGGATTTGGTTATTGCTCCTTGCAAATTGTTCTGCAGCAAACAACACAGTAGTGTTCATATGCACTAAGATGGTATGAGTCTGTGACTTCAAGGAAGCAAACTATTTGGGCAAAACAGCTGCATATTTCGACTACGTTTCTGCTCATACAACAGCCATTGCTTAGCGTATTTATCAGCAGTAAATTACTTTCCATATACTGTAGTTAGTGTAGCAAATGTTCATTCGACAGCAAAAAATGCCGTGCAGCTAGACGTCTTGCAACTACGCTTTGCTGTGTGTTACTAGCATTTAAAAGTCATCAGTTGCACAAGTGGTTACAAAGTAGCTTCTCAATCCTGAGGTGGAGGCACTTCAGTGATTATTACTCGTGAAACAGAATCCAAGCCGAGATAAGGGATGCCTTTTCGTTTTCGACTATAATGATGACAGTGTCCAATGTTAAAATCAATTTTAACCTTGCCGCCTCTAATGCCACTGCCTTTCGTGGCTTTTTGACATATACCACCGATTTGGTTTGGATGATGTGTATTGCTTCTCCCACCCTCATACACGACACCATCAATGGGTGGATCGCATTCTTCTCCATCAAATGTAAAGTACCATCGAGCACAAACAACGCTACTACCGTGAGATCGAATTCCGTTGTGGAGTATTCGTAAAGCCCCTCCAAATTCCACATGTAGTGACGTTTTGTCTTCATTTTTTTTGAATGAGCAACTCTAAAAAATAACATTGTGTATTGAATATCAACTGCTTACCGACTAGTTTCACTTCTTACAATTAATGATCCATTTGCGTTGGCGTTACCCTTAGTTTCCGTACATTGTTTCCAGTTCATTACAAAAGTTGATGTAACGCTCTCCCCTTTCTCACCCTTCGCACCTGTGTCACCATTGTGTCCATTGTGTCCCGATAATCCTGGAACACCGGGAGGTCCCACTGGTCCGCGCTGTCCCTCTTCGCCGCCTAATCCGATAGGTCCCATTGGTCCTGCATCTCCTTTTTGACCTTGTTTTCCTGGAAGTCCAGAAGATCCCTTTGGTCCGAAAGGTCCCATTGGTCCGGAAGGTCCCGTTGGTCCGGAAGGTCCCGTTGGTCCTGAAGATCCCATTGGTCCGGAAGGTCCCATTGGTCCGGAAGATCCCATTGGTCCGGAAGGTCCCATTGGTCCGGAAGGTCCCTTTGGCCCTGCATCTCCTTTTTGACCTTGTATTCCTGGAAGTCCGGAAGATCCCTTTGGTCCCTTGTCTCCTTTTGGACACCGTATTTCAGGAAATCCTGGAGGTACGGTGTTTCCACATTTTCCAGATTCTCCTGGAGATCCCTTTTTTCCCTTTTTCCCACGCTTTCCTGTTAAACCTTGTTTTCCTCTAGATCCAGCAGGTCCAATTCGTCCTGGAAATCCGTGAAATCCTGATGGTCCTTGTAGACCAGGTATTCCCATTTCACCTTGATCTCCGGGCTCTCCTTTTAGACCAGCTACACCTTTTTTACCTGTAGCTCCGGTGTCTCCGTTTATGCCCGGTCTTCCTCGTTTGCCTGAATCTCCTGGTTCTCCTTTTTCACCTTTTCTCCCTTTTCCTCCAAATGTTTTCTAGAGAAAGCGATGCAACATAACTTTATGATACCAACTCAGTCTTCTAGAAAAAGCAGTATTGAAAATTTTAATTTTAAAATCTCGGAAGCTTTACTTATAAATTATCAGGATAACCATAATAAAGCAGTGTTAACCATTATCATATGCAGCATATGATAACTGTGGTCTCTTCTGCCAGAAAAGTTGTATTTTACTTGATTTTATGACAAGTAGAGTAATAATTGAGTGTTACTATTACTTTTAACTCTTATTATATATGGATAGAGATAAATAATCCAGACAATTATAGAGGCATAGCGACATCGTCAGTTCTGGGAAAACTATTAGAGAAAATTATCATGACAAAATATTACAGAATTTGGCATACAAACAAGCAACAATTCGGTTTCGAGGCTGGTCATGGCTCTGATATGTCTACGTTTGTCTTTATAGTCTTGAAAATGGAAACGAGATTGTATTTGGATGCTTTCTTGACTTAACGAAAACGTATGATAGAGTTAATCATGCTCTATTGTTTATGAAGCTCTAATCGTATAGCAATCTCGGATATTGAGCACCTAGTAGACTGTAATGTTTTGGCGCAGTAGACTGTAATGTTTTGTCAGCAACCGTGTACTGTCACTAATTAGCTGTGGTGTAAGTTCTTTTATCGTTTAGTAGCAGCCAGACAGAATTCTCATTCATAGTTATATCCCGTTCAATTGCCGTTTCCAAAATCCCGTTGATTGGATTAGCGATTGGTTGAAGCCATTTTGACTTGGACGTAGCTGCCATTACGAGAAACAGGTGTATCGAACTTGGCATCTATTCGACACGTGTAAAGTTTCAAAAAAATCCCGTTGATTGGATTATTGATCCCGTTGAAGCCATTTCGACAGTACCGTTGAGGAGAACAGGTGTATCGAACCTGGCATCTATAATATCGACGTGAATCTCGTAACATGCAAGTCACGTGCAATATTTACCCGGATAATCCGTTCCCCGTATATAACAAATACCGACTCTCGCCTTTTCGACAGTCCCGCTAAACGTCGTCTCTTTGAAGACGCTGCTGGCATTTCGAGGAACAGGTGCATTAAACACGGCAGCTCTTCGACGGTCGTAGACTGGCAGACGACTGTGGGCGTATTTTTTATGACCCGGATATCAGCAAAAAAATCTTCCGTTTCCCAGCGTCGCCCGCAAGAAACGACACGATCAGCGTGTACCGTCTGATGTCGGGAACGGGCAGTCTAAATTCGGTGGAGATTCGATTCGTCGTTCCGGAGATATTCGCGCGCGAGCCGAAGCGAGTGCAATCGGCGGGAAATGGCGTCGTTTTGGGAGAAGTCAGGAAGACGACCACAGTCTCACTTTCGACCCGAATGAATTCGGCGTGCGCGAGCCAAATTCGGCTGAGATCGAAGTCGCTGTTTTTGAGAAACTCTCGTACGGACGAACACACAGACAGACAGACAGACAGACAGACAGACAGACAGACAGACAGACAGACAGACAGACAGACAGACAGACGAACAGACAGACAGATAGACACCTTTCCTTTACATATATATAGACAAACTCGATTGCCCGGCTTCGCCCAAGAGAAAACACATGCCTAGTGCTTCTCTTGTCCACTTCAGCGCACCGCAGTTGACACACACACGTTTGTCATAGAGCCAATACAACACGGAAGTGGAGGAGAGCCAGGTCCAATTTATAGGTAGAGACTAAAGCAGAAAGTATCTAAAATGCGTTTGATGGTATTATAGATGATGCTGGCCATGAATGATTGCAGTGAATAAAAATGTTTCGTATACACTTGCAATCGTATAGCACTCCCGGACATTTATTTGATAACGTAATTATGGGCAGTGTGAACAATCCTCTAGAGACATGGTCACTTCTCTCCGCTGCAGGGAGTGCATACCGTCCGATGTCAGGAACGGGCCGTTTAAATTCGGTGAAGATACCGTCCGATGTCCAGTGCAATACTTACCCGAATAATCCCCGGGATATTGCGCTGTCCGAAATGAAGTCACGTACAGTTAGACGAATCCATCAGAGCAGAACTGGAAGTCACATGCAGTACTCACCCGGATAATCCGTTCCCCGTATTTAGCAAAGTCACGACTCGTACCTACTCTCGTCATTTCGACAGTCACGCTGAACTTCGACTCTTCGAAGACGTTGTTGGCGTTTCGGGGAACAGGTGCATTAGACACGGCAGCTCCGTATCTAACGAAGTCACGACTCGTACCGACTTTCGTCATTTCTTCAGTCCCGCTGAACGTTGTCTCTTCGAAGACGTTGCTGGCGCTTCGGGGAACAGGTGCATCAAACACGGCAGCTCTTCGAACCTCGTAGACTGGCAAACGACTGTGGGCGTATTTTTGCAAGACCCGGATATTAGCAAAAATAGCTTCCGTTTTGCAGCGTCGCCCGCAATAAACGACACGCTTGGCGCGTACCGTCCGACGTCGGGAACGGGCAGTCTAAATTCGGTGGAGATACGATACGCCGTTCCAGAGATATTCGTGCGCGAGCTGAAGCGAGTGCCATCGCCGCGAAATGGCGTCGTCGTGGAAGAAGTCAGGAAGACGACCACAGTCTCACTTTTGACGCAAATGAATGCGGCGTGCGCGAGCCAAATTCGGCCGAGATCGGACTCGCCGTTTTTGAGAAACGCTCGTACGGACGGACACACAGACAGACACCTCTCCTCTATATATATAGACAAGCTCTAATGCCCGGCTTCGCCCGTGGAGCAACACATGCCAAGTGCTTCTTCTTTCCACTTCATAGCGCCGCAGTTGACACACACGTTTGTCATAGAGCCAATACAACACGGAAGTGGAGGAGAGACAGGCCGCCTTTATAGGTAGAGATTACAAAATTAATGACAGACAGACAGGACAGACAGACAGACAGACAGACAGACAGGTCGCCTTCATAGGTAGAGATTATAGCAGATATTCGCGCGCGAGCGGAAGCGAGTGCGATCGGCGTCGTCGTGGGGGAAGTCAGGAAGACGACCACGGTCTCACTTTCGACACGAATGGATTCGGCTTGCGCGAGCCAAATTCGGCCGAGATCGGACTCGCCGATTTTGAGAAACGCTCGTACGGACGAACACACAGACAGACACCTGTCCTTTATATATATAGATATACTGTATATACAGTATACATACACACATACGGACTTACCAACTCTTGCTAACGTAGTTACTTGACTTCGGAGTTGGTTGGGTTGGGTAGGGGGTACTTGAGAATATATACTGATTATATTATACACAAAGTAAAATATACTAGAATTTAAAAAAAATTGATAAGAGAAAGGATGTTGGAATTGTATAAAGAAGAACAGAAACAAGGTTTATAGATAATATGAACTAAAGCCATCATTACTGAATCCATCCAACCTCCAAAATGTAAAATGTAGGGAATGTTGGTTGGAAGGATTCACTAATGATGTCTGCTTTGGTTCATATTATCTATATATTTGTTTCTATTACTTTTTACACAATCCCTACATCTACTTATTTTTTCAAACAATTTTTTAAAAATTCGAGTTTGGTATGTTTTAGGAGCGCAAAATCGCAACATATCTAGGTTATACATGTCTTCATTAGACCTGTATGGCTTTTAAAATCACGTCTAAGATTTTTGCGGGTTTTGTTAGCGTTAATTAACCCTGTTTATATGTAAAAGCATTCGTTAGATATGATTTAGAGGTAGTTTACTCAAGTGGTTTATAGGTCTACGGGGTATACACGGTACCATGGTATCCTAGCGCACGTTGCACAAATATGGATTTTAAGTTTTAGCGCCTTTGCATTGTTTATTCTTCTGTACGTGTATAATTGAATATGCAACGGCAGTTGGAATAGAACTTGATTTAGTAGTCAAAGCCGAAGATTATTTCGTACAGGATATGCGTTGCAAATGTTGGGTTCCCGTATAACTTGCTATGTGTACGTAATTATTTGTCAATTTTGGTCCTGTGTGGGACGCAGATCGTAAACAATTTCAGACTGAACCGGACTGGCCAAAATGCAAACATGATCGAATTACACAGTTTTGGTGATAACTCTTTCATAAAAGCGTTTGGCCTATCTGATTGGCTCTTCGTCCACTGTCTCTGGTTGCGATGGACAAGCAATTGCAAATACTGCTCCGTGATTGGCCCAAACTGTGCAATAACGTTGATGACGGTAGTTGAATCAAATCTGATTGAAAGAAACACAATTTTTAATTAACATTGATTTTGGATTCTCTAGTCACCAAACGAATAGAGTGCGGGTAATTCTAAAGCGATTAGTGACCAAAACCAAAATGAGATATAGTACACGAGGTGGAAACATTGTATTTCGGTAATTTTGAGAAATTGTATTCTTTATTTACTATGTATTCTAAGCTTGCAAAAAGAAGACCACGCTCCTACAACGTTTTATGACCTGGGCAATTCCTGCATACAGGTATTACCGTGTGATGAACAGAACAAGGTAGAATGCTAATAGAGCACTCTTTCTCCAGCCACAGAAAAAGAGATATTGTTGGCTGTAATTACTTTGGAAGCAATGATTTTCAATGTCGCAAGACTTGAAGTAGTCTAAAAGCCAAAACATTCAACGACGAGAGCGTAGAATATTCCACCACAGGGGATAACGGTTTCTTGAAATTGTGATAATTATATTTTCTGTTTCTCCAGCCATAGCTGCCACTGTTGTCACAATAGCAGACTTTGACACATATAGCCGTTGAAAAAGTTTCTGATGGATATGCTATATATCTATATATATATTTTCTTTTTAAATTAATATAAAATACGTAACAATATATTTGTATATATATAGACGTGTGTATGTGTGCGTGTGTGCATGTGCGTGTGTGTGTGTGTGTGTGTGTGTGTGTGTGCGTGTGTGTGTGTGTGTGTGTGTGTGTGTGTGTGTGTTTGTTCCTATACCTTAGTTGGTTAGAGAGTCATCCACAGAGTGATGACATGCGGACCCTACAGGGTTGCAAGTTCAAGTCACCGTAATGGCAACGCATGGCATGATTTCCTTGGGCAAACACTCACATAAAATGGCCTCCCTACGCTCAGGAACAGAAATTAGTACCTAGTCCTTGATGGGGGAGCAAAGACTTTAGATTGCGACAAAGTACATCATCTACTGGAGTTCGGGTGGGACTTCGGTGCCCACACCACAGTTGGCGTCGCAGTCTGGGCTTCTGCAAGTACCTGACCAGATCTCAGGAGATTGCTTAGCACGGACCAGAGCTTCTGTGTAGTGTACAGGAACCCAGACATGTGGCTGATAGGCGTGGATCGTATAACAGCAGCTCTTTATCCATTTGACATTAATTGCCATGTGCGTGCCCGCGTGTGTGGGTGTGTGTGCTGTTCAATTGAAAGTGCGTGTTTCTGTGTCTAGGAGTTCTTCGGTACCTAAAACATCAAATAGTAAAATATAGGAACCATGCTGTGGCATTAAAAACTAGATGTTCTTATTTATACAATTGAAAGATAAAATGTTTGAATTACTGCTAAGATATGATTTTGCTTATATCTACAGTAATGTAACAGTGCTAAGCAATTCCAAATAACAACAGTGTAGTGAACTTCGTCTAATTTTTCTTAATTAAAAATTTTATTTGAATTAAAGTTAAACACAAACAGTTTTGGTTAATGTACCAACAGTTTCGTACCGTGACACTGCACAGATCGCGTTAGAAATATCAAACACGTTAAAATGTAAAACATATATTTATTACATTCAACTTTGTTTTACTCTGAATGACCACTTTTGAACGAATAAAGTTTTAGCATGATCTTCATAGTTTGAAGATTTCGTAAGGATGTGTTTAATTCTTCAAG